>NC_090835.1:82157700-82330200 GCF_028021215.1 Eschrichtius robustus
GCAACTACATTTTACTGTTACCATAAATACGTTGTATGCTAGGAAACTCAATAACCTACTTGCTAGAGAAATACAAAAAATGCTATTAACAGGCTCCTTTAAAGACTTCTTTTATGAGGTTAAGCATGTATCCTAATGCCTGCTTTTAATTATTCAGTTAAGTATCAATACATATATTGTGACAGAAATAGCACGTTTGTCAAAATTAAATGTAATTCCTTTAGAAAGTTTCAGCTTACTATTCAGCAATCGGATTATGTTCAGGTAGTAGCTTTGGTCAGCTTCCGTGATGAGAAGCCCATCTGATACAATTTAGTTAAGAGGACTTGGACAAATGTTAATTAACAAGTATCGCATCCCTGTGTCCCCAGAGCCCTACTGTACGAGGGAGATGATGCTTTTTCAAGGGGACATTGAGAGGCACATCTGTAACTTCTCCGACATGTAACAGATCTTTGCATATATGTAGCAGTTAAGAAAGCTCAAGTAATTTTAGGATAGTTTCACATTTTCAGGACAGCATTCATATTTATTTCCTAGGTGTCTCTCCTGCTCTGTGGGGTACTATGAGAGGCTCAGTGGAAAAAAAAAGTGTTGTGGAATATGTTTTGTGAATAAATAAGTTTGTGAAATGCAGAGTGATCAGTCTGTGTTGGACGTAGTCATAAACTGACAAAAATCAGAGAAGGGATTTGTGGTATTGTAGTTGTGACCCCACAAACCCTCTCAAACGAGTTGCTGCCTCCCAGGGAAATGGGCGAGAGGTGGACAGGATTTCTGTAGGCTCTGCTGTAAGGAGGTGAACCTGCCTTGTTCCCTCTTACCTTACTGTCCTTTCAGTGGGGTTCCCACCAAGCAAACCATCCCCTCGTCCCAAAGAAAAGCAATTCCATCTCTTTCTCTGTTTTTCTCCCTTGACACCGGCAGCCAGGATTTGGCAGGCTGTGTTCTGCCGCCTTTGCCTCAGTGGCAATGGCAGACTTGAAATGGTCAAAATCATATGTAGCTTTTTCATCAGTTTCAAAGAGAGATGCTCATGGACCACTGAGAGGAAAAAAATGATGAATAATAACAAAATATTACAAGGTGCAACAGATGTTACGCAGATGTATAAAATGCTTACAAAGTGCAAAAAATGAATGATTTCACAGAATATGCTGAGTATTTTCTCTTTGTGCCCTTCAGATCTTCATCCTTCTCCCCGTACTCTGTGCGCTTGGAAGCTGAAGCTGACTTCTATGGAATCACTGCAGGCGTCTCCTGCACCCTGGCTTCCTCTTGGGTTTGGTCAATTGGAGGCACCAGCAGAGTGCAGAGTGACAGAGGTCAAGGTATTTATTCCCCTGGTTCCTGCCCTGTTGGGACACAGTTTGCTTTTGGCTGCAATGTCTCACCAGCTTTTGGAAAACTTATAGTTCTTTCCTACAGCTAAGCTCTCATTGAATCTAGTACTGGCTCCACCTCTTGCCCTGGAGGGTTTCGCAAGGTTGCTAGCCTTCATGGACTTCACCGTTCCTTGCTAGTTTCTCTTAGCTCTGCCTGCGCCCTTATTACACTCTCCTTCATTTCCCCTTCTGAGTATGTCATCCCCTTCCTCCTGGGTCCCCGACTCTAAACTGACTAAATAAAAGCATGAATCAGTGTGAAAAAGGACAGTGACGACAGTAACTAATCTAGTTTAGAAAGACATCTGGGCAGAGAGGGCTGTATGTTCTCAAAGTCATTTCTGAGAGGAGTTTTGAACCTTTTCAAGATAAACCGAATACATGCACTAGTCATGTGACATTTATCAAATATCACATTGCATTATTGGCTTCCTTTTCATGTGCTTATGGGTTGTCTCACCAAGAGGGAGAGGGACAATTAAAAGCAAAATGAACCAAAGCAACTGTATATATCTCCTACCGGTAGGGCTGCCAGATTTAACAAAAACAAAACGAAACAAAAAACAGGATTCCCAGCTAAATTTGAATTTCAAATGAACAATGAAGAATTTTTTAGTATGTCTCATCGAAATAATTTGATGTGAACATACGTATACTGTATTTTATCTGGAAACTCTTCCTACAGGGCCTTTTACATAGTGTGCTTTTGCTACATGCTTCTTGATCAATAGATTTAGATGTTACAGAAAACAGAAGTCCTCCAAAATAATCAGGCACTGGCCAAGGATTGCTATAGGCAGAACGTGTCAGAAATCATCAAGCTTTCCTGAGGCCACACACTCCGTCTCTACGGGCTCCCTTGGTCGTAACATCCTTCTTATCACCATGTATTATTTCTTATTTCCTCTGGGCTACGTATCTTCTTAGGGAGGCTGGGGAGAAGGGTAAAGAATGTAAGGTTTGGATAATTCTACCCGTGGGTAGCAGGGAGACCTTGGACAAGTCAGCTAAGCCCCACATGCCTCAGTTTCCCTAACTGTAAAATGGCAGTGAATAATGACTTATTCCTGTGAAGGTTGACTAGGGTTAGAGCTGGAGCATGACCAGCTTAGTGCACTGACCGGAACGTAACAGACACTAAAATAGCATAACTATCATTATACAAGTTGATGGGTGAGACACAGAATTGACTTCTTGGTAACACAATGTGACTATTCATGGGACAGAGGGAAAAGTCTTACAAATTTAGGCTATTGCTGGGAATATCAAATGCTATAATAAATCCCAGAAAAAGATTTTTGTAATAGTGTCCTTTCAGGGGGCATAGAGATAACAACAGGCCAGTAGCTTGCTTTTACAGATAATGCTATCTCTTAACTGAGGAACCACCTCTGAAGTAGAGAAATTATGTAAAGAAATAAAAATTGGACCTTTTGATGACCCTTTCAATTTTATGATTGTATCATTACAAACATTTATTGTAAAATTTTTACCAATTCTGATAGCATCAGCTATGAAAGAAGCATTTTAAAACATGAATTCAGGTCTTGTACCTTAGCTAAGAGAGCAGTTAATTTTTATGAACATGATATCGCTTCGAGCTTTCTTTTAAGCATGATGTCTTTAAGTATATCCTATAAGAGAGCCTCCTCAAACATGTACATTTCCAAAATCTATTTTACCTGCAAATCTTGCCAAATATCTATCACTTCTGCTCTTTCTTTTGTTCTCAGAAGGGTATTTGGCTCCACCTCAAAATTTGAAAATCATTAAAGAAAAATAGTAAGTGATTACAATAATTCTTTAAGCTTTCAATTAATGTGTGGTTCAATTTGACAGAATGAGATGGAGGAATTTCATTTTATAGATTTGCTTGTTGGGGAGAAGCTAATGTACAGATGGTAAAAGATGGTTTAAAAGGATTAAAGAAAATAAGAACCCTTTGAGGATGTAGTTCATACCTTTATGTATAAAAAGTTTCTAGTTTCTACTATATTTTAAAAGAGCTTGCCTTCTGTGGAGAAGCACCAAACACATGGCCTAATTCTATAAATGACTTATAGGAAAAACTCCATAGATGGGGAATCAGCACGCCAGGGTGAGTTTTGGTTCATATCTGTAACCAAACATTTTAGGTCTCAGTTTCTTCATCTATAAAATAAGAGATGCTGGACTGGATCTTTTCTCCGAGCTGTTTCTTGATGTTACGATTCTCTACAATATATTTTGCCCAGTGTAGACAAATGATTACTTCAAAGCCTGAATTAAGTGCAGTTAAAAGTCCTGAGAACTAGACTAGTTGCCAAGAGATAGCAAAGTCTGAGAAAGCCCATCCTAATCAGAGGTGTCGCCTTGGTCCTCTTGGGTCACCTTAACTACTCTGCAGTGTTGCTTCATGCCATGGGGTCCAGGTCTTCCTGTGTCTGTGATACACGTTCTATTAAAATGCTGTCTAGGGACTCAGACCTGGATAGTTTCAGTGTTATTTAGGCTGGAGAGGGAGGCCCAGAAAGAAGCCAGTGAGGGATCTATCTTAATGAAGTTAATCGCATGGTTTTCTGTGAGGCTGAGCAAAGGCAAGCTGGTAAAACACTGGTTTTGCACTGCTGTCTCCATCTTTCATTTCCATATAAATTCAGTAACAGTCTCGAAGCACCAGCAGAAACAGTGCACTGAACAAAATCCTTTCAAAGAGCTCATTTCTTGAAGAATTTCATGAAGCAGCAGCAGCTATTTAAAGCGGCATGTATGTCATTTTCCATGAGAGGATTGAACCGAAGAAATATGCTTTTTCGTTGGTGTTATCTTCCTAAATTCTAGATATCTTTATAGATGTGCTATAGCTAGAGCCCAAATATTTGTATTCCAAATTAGCTTTTAAAAGATTCCATCCTTTTTATCCCCAACCAAGAGTTCAATAAAAACAGTTTAGACTAGCTAGCATGATTTTATGGTTCATATCACCAGAGACCAAATATAAAACTTGAGGAATACGTTTTGCAAGAGAATTATATCTCTTTCCACATATTACCATTTTAAAAGCCTAGCACTTCAATATTTTTCCTCAGTCATCATGGTGGCAAATTGCTACATGAATAACTGTCCAACTAAAATTAATGATCACTAGCAGAGAGAACGCAAATAGTCAATTTGGAATATATCAGCACGTCTCTTTCTCTTTGGTGCCATAGAACGAGAACAACAATTAAAAGAACAACAACAACACCTGGTTCCCATTTAAAAAAAGAAAAATTGAACTGTATATTTGCAATGCTGACCTCCCGAGACACAAAGGTGAATAAGAGGTTGTGTGTTTGTGAGTGATGCAAACAATTTTCAGAGCAATGCAATGTTTGTTAATAAGGGCAAATTGTATTTTAACCTCTTCTTAGGCTGGGCTTGGAAGTTTTGAAGTGCTATTTGTCATATCCTGATATGACAGATACGGAAAGCATCAGGGCTTGGGGCCCATGCACAGGCCCAAGGACACAAGGATTCTCAGTTCCAATCCTGTCTCTATTCACGGTAGCCAACAGTAAGTAGTTCAAGGAACATGTTAGGATGCTTCGGGCTCTCAGTGCCTATCTCAGTTGGCTTAAAATTAGCCCAGAAGATCTGTAAAATAAAGATGGATGAACACTCAGAAATAACATTCTGAGAAGTGCCGTTAGAATAGCAACACCATTTCTTCTCTTTGAAGGAATCTATCATTTAAAAAAAATGCATATTCCCTGGATAACAGTTATGTATCATGTATTACCAGCGAGAACTTTGAAACTGAACTATCAGTTATCCTACTTTGTAACACCTGCCTAATTGTCAGGTGTGCTCAACGACCTTGTGAAGCAGCACCTTTGTCCATCTTCTGTCGTCAGTGTCAACCGCCTGGGGGCAGAAGCATCATATTCAACTTCCTTCATTACCAGATAAGTAGATAGCAAATGCTAAAAAGGTTGGCTGACTGACATATGTTGGCCACTGAGAAAATTAAAATTAAAAGGTGGAGTTATTGTTTAATGGGTACAGAGCTTCAGTTTTGCAAGATAAAAAAGTTCTGGAGATGGATGGTGGTGATAATTGTACAACAATGTGAATGCACTTAATGCCTCAGAACTTAACTGTGGTTAAAATGGCAAATTTTATGTTATGTATATTTTAATGCAAAAATGATGGAGTTATTAAAGGGGAGGGAAAGTAGTGAAAGGGAAACTCAGGCTTATTTTCATGTTTCAGTTCACATTTGTTGATTCTTTTCTCTTTTCCCGCTTTTTCTCTGCTACCATCGGAGTAACTGATCACTGAGCAATGGGGCTGTTAAGATCTGTCATATATAGCCTGAAATGTTTCCTTTCAAGTGTTCTTGATTGAATTGGAAGTTTCTTATTTTCTTATCTGATTTGATACAGTCAAATAAGAAGAGAGAGAGAAGGAGAGAGATAAAGGGAGAGAGAGAAGGAGAGAGAGAGAGAGAGAAAGAGAGAGAGAAAAAAAACAGAAAATGACCAAGGTTTTATTAATTGGAGGATAACCACATCTAAGCCAGGGCATGTACCGCTGATGGAGATGCCCGACTTTCTGATCCAGTATCTGTACCACTACTGAGACCAACTTCACCTTTCTGCAGTCACTCTGGGGTCATGCCTAGTTCTTAGTATCCTTTTTCAGATGTTGAGGCAGAAGCCAAGAAGTTCTGAATTCACAAGAGAACTGTGACCCAAAAATGGGGGGCAGAACCAATGAAATTTAGAAATAGATATTTTAGATCCAAAAAAAGGAAAGGAGAAAAAAAAAAACCCTGCAATATCTCCAGTGATGAATCTTTGTGATATGATTAATCTGTTATATTTTAACTGTTCTGGAAAAACTATTCTAAGCATGTAAACATTTTTCTGTGTGTGATTTAAAGCAATAGCTATATATATTTAATTTGCATAAGTGGATATAGATATATATCCATATATATATATATTTATATATCATATAGATATATAAATAGATACATAGATGTATAGATGTATCCATATACTGCACAGAACAGTAGATTAATATTCACACACTTTCCTCCAAATTTCTTTGGTATACTTAAAATATACATTTTTCACGTGTTAAGATATAAAATATGATTTTATGCATTTTTGAAACTATTAGAATGAAATGAAAAAGCAATAACAAGTCAAAGATGTTGGCTTATAATGAACAAAGAAAAGCTGGTTTGGAATAGTTTGAATTTTTACATAAAAGTTGAATGTTGTGATTAATTCCCTTTGTTTCTTTTGTGAAAAATGCAACTAAATGAATTTCCTCCAATAATAATCCTTCAAATACGTGAACTAAACTTGATAGCCTATTATTTGGTGTTCAAGTTGGTGGAATGCCTGAAGTGTGTTCTCGTATAAACCAGCTAGTAAATGCAAATTTAGGCAAGATTTTTGAGAATACACGTTTCTTACTGATTTCTTATATGGTATAAAAGATAGAGTATTCTGTAAAATAAAAGGACGGGCTAGAAACTGAGCATTCTTCTTTGAAAGCAGTTTTTGACCTGAATGTGTCCTGTGGCAGGTGACAGCTATCGTGATATCCTGACCTATATGACTTATTTAATCAAAAGTTTAGTGCAGAGTAGAGCATATATACTATTCCCTGGATTCAAGAACAGACACAGTGAGCTCATTTCATAACCACTTGCTCATCAGTGCCCTTCTGAAGGCTAAAATACAGAGGTGACTCATCACCTGAAGTCTGTACTGAAGACACGACAGCAAGTATTGGACATCACAGTTCAGGCCCCAGGCATCACCTCCTCCTGGACAGAAGGCGCTGGAGACCGCCTTAGAACTCACTGCTCTTATGCTGTATTAAATATGGTTAGGAATTTTATAGCAAAGAAGGTACAATCTGTTTGCAGGACATATATTAAGTTAACCTTAAAAATGCATTCCAATATACATTAGGTGCAAACTAATCCTGTTTGATTCCTCTTATGTGAGGTACCTAGAATAGTCAAATTCATAGAGTCAGAATTTGGTAGATGCCAGGGGCCTGGGAGTTAGGGTGGGGTGGGCAGGGGGAATGGGGAGTTAGTGTTTAATGGAGACAGAGCTTCAGTTTAGGAAGGTGAAAAATTTGGGAGATGGATGATGGTGAGAGTTGTACAGCACTGTGAATGTTCTTAGTGCCCCTGAACAGTACAGCTAAATATGGTTCAAATAGTATGTTTTATATTATGTGACTTTTACCACAATAAAAAACAAACATTAAAAAAAGAAGAGTATGGGGCCAGTCATTTCCCATACGTCCTCCACTTGACTTCATTAGTTTGATAATATCAGTGTCAAGGTTTTGTTTTTCAGAATAAACAAAACAAGGTAAACATCATCTTTTAGATATTTTATTTCTGTGTCATGTTAAATATGTCGTGTCTCTGAATCTCAGATTCTTCACCCCTGTAATGAAGGACTTCAAGCAGATAAACCCTAAAAAGCCCTTTTAACCATAAAAATTGTGGATTCCGAGGCATAATGGCTGTTGGACATAGACATTCACTTAGAGTTCTTTCCCTGAAGCTCCACACAATGAAGCTCAGCTGTGTGTGTGTGTTTGTGTACTCGTCCATACTTGTGTTTGATGGGCATGGGAACATGGGGACATCTTCCTGGCTAGTCACCTTCTTCAGCAGATGGTGTGGGAAGCCAGACCCTCACTTAAGGAGGAAGATCCTCCCTGGTGTAATTCATGTCTGGTTTTATCTTCCTTCCTCCAGAGCCACCCGTCGCCCCAGGAAGAGAAGGTACATGGACACCCTCATTGTCTCTAAACAGCAGAAGTTACTGCCTGGCAGGAGGTAGGTGCCTGTAAGTTCTGCCGGGCAGTGCAGTACTGGAATGCGTGGCTTTTTGTCAATGCTAATTGGCCATGATGGTGATAATTGCGGATGACTTGCAGCCTGAGGAGGGCCAGGAAAGGTGTGAGTTCTACATGATAATGCATAATTGAATATTGCTCCTCTCTGTTTCACAGCCTTGTGAACACCAGGTCTGGCAGGTTTGAGTCAAGGCCTGTAAGTTGTTTTGCCAGTTTCCTTCACTACAAGTGGCCCATGCTGGGCTGACCTGTGCCTTCGCCCGTCCCTCTGGCACCTGCCCATGTGCAGGGGATGCTTCCACATGGCACATCTGTTGTAGCCTCACAGATATCTTCTTCTGCTTCAGATCCGTGTGTGATGAAGTGTCCTTTTGTGCAGAAATCATCCAGCCTCAACCACACAGTTCAGCAGTTTTGCTGAAAGGAGAACAGTCTTGGCTGCACTTGGTGAATCAGAATGACATTAGTAAGCTTGCTTTGTTTCTGCTTTGCAGAAAGAGTAATCACAGCAACTACCCTTAGCTTGTGCTATGGCCATACATTTGACAACACCTTCTTTGTAAGACCTCTATGAAGAAAGATCGTGTGAGTCTTACCTACAGTAACAAAAAACCTTTACATTTTCTATGTAGTCACCTATTGCAATTAAAGCAAGGAGAAGGTTTTTCTTAAATATTTATTTATTTTTTGATTTGGCTGTGCCGGGTCTTAACTGCGGCATGAGAGATCTAGTTCCCTGACCAGGTTTCAAACCTGGGCCCCCTGCATTGGTAGCTCGGAGTCTTAACCGCTGGATGACCAGGGAAGTCCTAAGGCGAAGGTTTCTGATGAAAAGACAAAACTTGTTTGGTTGCTCCGTTCTTTCAGCTTCTTTTATTCAGGTTCTTTATCTTCTATTTGTCTGAGTTTGTCAGTTGCTATTTGGCATATGAACAGTGGGACTGATAACCTTTTCTCAGTAGAACCTACTCTGATTTTCACTGTACTGTGGGTGAGTCAACACTTTGCAGTGTTTGTTGGCTCTGATAAGAAGCTCTAAGCCTGGAGCTGGAGGGAATTCCAGTGCATCCTTTGAACTTCCTTTGTCCCCTGTGATTGTGCTATAGCAACTGCATACTTTGGGGCTCTTTATTTGTATTTCTGACTCAGACTGACAGGCTGAATGCTTCTTGAAGATAGAGACCACAAATCACTTTTGTTTTGTATTCCCCTTACCTGTCTTTGTGCTTGTTTGAGAAGGTGGATGTATAAGTGCATTAATTGATGAATGAATGAATGAATAAGAAATTTAGGCCTAATATTTGATGTTGATGTTGTTTATAAATGATGTTTTAGGTAGATAGTCTAATAATCTGAAGGAGTTTCCTTCATAGATCTTCAGACGCTAAGTAAAAGTGCTTGTGATAAGTTTTAACTTTCCTGCAACTCCAAGTTCTTCCCTCCATCACACCTGCACTACCTTTATTTGCCTCTCTGCCAAGCCTGGAGTTCATGGATGGCCATACTCTCATGGCCACCATAAAATCCCTGACATCTCCAATAGCTCCAGCCAGTTTTTATCTTCCCTTCCTTGAAATTCTCTCCTTTCTCTTCTAAGTTACACCTCTGACCTTCTTCTCCTCACTGCTTCTTTCAAAAGACTGTTCTTTCACCTCCCCAAATATTGGTTTTTCTAAATATTCAGTCTCTGTCTCTTTTCTCTCATTTTTTTCCGTCTCTTTTTGGGGCATCATCTATCATTCATCATCTCTAATCACACTTGTGTCTGTTGCCCTGCCTTCTTTTTTATGATCCAGGTCCACATTTTTATTTGTTTGTTCCACAGTCCTAGTTAGGTGTCCTACCAGCTCTCCAAACTAAACATTTCTTCAATTGAACCAATTTTCAGAGACCAGTTCCTTCTCACTTTCTTAGTTCTGTTGAGGGCACTTCTTTTCTCCTCATCCTCTGGCTCGAGGTCTTGGTATCACTTTTGATTCTTGTGCTCTCATTCCTCTGTTACCAGTGGGAAAGTCCTACAGATTCCGTTCCGTACCTATGTATGTCCAGTTTGTTCTCCCCACTTCATAATGTATTTACCTCACAACTTCTTATCTTTCAAGATTCAATTTAACTAGTCTCCCTAACACAGTGTTTCCATGTAATAGATGCTCAATAAATTGGCCAGTGAATGAATGAATGATGTGACATGATTCTTCTCCTAAAGGAAATTCTGCTATTTTTACAAAAAGATTGTAATATTTTTAAATTTAAGATCAGGGACTATGTTTTGGAAATATTTTACTTCCTGTACTGCCTATGATAATGTCTTGTGCATATTGGAACTTAACCATTCTTGACTGAATTTGATACCTTACTTTTTTTTTTTTTTTTTTTAATGCTTAAAACCTGTGAAGCTACTACTCTGCTGAATTAGTATGTAAAGTTGGAGTTCATTTGGGCAAAATCCAAGTTTGTACAAATAAGGATAATGAAGACCAGGGAATTGATCTTAAGCCAACTCATAACCTCATAATGTTTATTTCATTATTTTTCTTTTTTTGATGTTCATTACATCAGTCACATCTTTTATCACTTGTTTAATTAGAGAATGGGCCTGGGAATAGGCAGAGAACTTTGTGACTCTCATACCCATCATTGGAGCTATAAATTGAAAAGACTTTCCTATTTGAGGAATTGACTCAATTCCAAATGAGCAGGAACACAGAATTGGAAATAGTACTACCTCAGGAGTTAGGAGACTAGAGTTGTTTTAGTTCTGCTACTATCTAGTCTTGTGAGTACAGAAAATAAAGTCATCTCTCTGTGCCTAAAATGAGTGGGTTGGGCTGGTGAATGTTCTCTAAGATTCTTTCCAGGAAAAAACAAAAAACACCTCTGTGACAGTCTACTGTGAAGTAGGTACTATATATCTCTTAAACAGAAACAAAATCAAGCCTGTAAAAATTTAAACGATTTGAATTTTTAAAAATCAGTAATTTGCAGATAATATGTAAATTGTGATAGAAAAAAATCAGGGAAGTCTGAATAAGGCCAGATACCAGAGTTCTGAGAATAAGTAGCTATATCCTTGGGAATCATAAGTCCCCCAAGATGTGGTGTTACCAGCTCTAGTGCAGAAGCCCTTCTGGGAAACTGACCAACAGGTTTGGTGAGATTCAGTAATTTTCAGCAATTGCCTAATACTTGTCCTTTATTCCATGTCAACATTTCTAGTAGGAGCTTCTCCTCTGTCTGGCAGAGAGAAAGTACCCAATAAATATGTGTGGAATGAATGAATTTTAAAAACGTTCTTTGTGTTCCAAGTTCCTTTTCCATGACACCATGATTAGGCATCTGGCATATAATAGGCACAACTGTAAAAGCCCGTCGAAGGCATCCTCTCTTCAGCATGGTAAGGCTAGTAAGATCAGGGACTTTGGAGTTGGACTTACTTGGGTTTAAAGCTATGGACTTGCGAAGGGTATGTTCCTTAATCTCTCTAAGACTCCATTTCATCATATGTAAAGTGGGAGAAATAATACAAAATTAATTTCGTGCTTCAAAGGACTATATGTAGTGAGAACTATATGAGAACATATAAAAACAGCGAAGTGTAGTGTATGACCCAGAAATTAAGCTCAATCCATTTTAATTCTGTTTTCTTTCCTTTTTTGCTTCACTTTCGTTTGTAGCCACATCTTCTCTATTATTACAGCCATGCAAAACAAAACAAGATGAAGTAATAATAATCGCATCAAAGCCCACGGTAGAATTAGAAAACTCTGTGTGCATAGGTGTGAGTCACCCTGTGTGTTCCGTTGGCCAGATAAGATCTGGTTATGTTATACATGATTATATATACATGACATTTTCTTAGACTTTTAAACTCTTAGGAATTAAAAGCATATCTTTATTTTGTGAGATTTTTATAGTCTGTATACATGTGCTTGAAGGTGATTCATTCGAATTGGATATTAAAGATGTAAGTTATTTTAACAGTGTAAAATCTGACATCACTGAAATCCATGCAGGGGAAATGGTTTTTGTTTCACAGTTTACTCCATCTCTTCTAAGAGCTGTTGGTTGATCAAATTACTTTCATAAAGTGCATGGTAGAGGGTGAGGGTGAGGGTGTGGATGGGGCTGGGTGTTAACAGGGAGGAAGTAAAATGGTCTAAGTATTTACAAATGGGACTTCTCTAGATAAGTAAATGTTACCAGTCAATGTAGATTACAAAAATAGATAAAATTAAACAAACTCATCGAAGCTAATGATTCTCACCTGCTCTCTCATTCTTGGTGTACATGGAACAGAATCACTTGGATGGTAGGCTAGGCAGGGCTGGTCTTTGTAAACTGTATTTGACCCACAGGAGATTCCACTGTCTCCACTGATTATGAGCCCTTGGCAGTCATTATTACTGGTGGGAATATGATGGGAAAGAACAATGCTTGAAAATATCTACGTCTGTTGTTTTCACGGCCTATGAATATACAAACCGTGAGTTTTCAATCAGACCATTTGGTCAGTATCAAAAGTTCAGATACAACATCATCCCTCTTCACCCTTGTCTCTTCTTTTACTGACTTGGCCATCAGTCTCATGCCTTAGGTTACTGTGTCTAGTCCCAGCTAGGAATTGTAATGGTGCTAATTCCTGGGAATTTGAATTGGGGGTGAAGGAAGGGAGAAGTAAGTATAGTCAACTATCCATTATGAACAAAAAGACTGTGATTTCTCATAATTCATTTGCCTCTAACCCTGTAACGGAATCTGTGAAACATAGTTTGAATTGGACAGGGCTGCACAGCAGGATTCAAACCACTGACGTTTGTTTGAGAAGTTCTAGTCAATGTCAGCCCTCTTTACTATTGTTATTTTGGGCAGGAGCCTTCACAAGGCCCTTCGGATGAAGGACATGGTACTTTGAGGAAAAGCAGAAAGGTTGGAATAGATTTTATTGAATCCCTGAGTTGAAGAGTTCTGTAGCTGAGGTTCCCATCAGTCGGCCGGTGGAGGCTGGTCTGTTTTCATTGGTTTTTACTTGTTTGCTGCAAACTCAGAAGAATACAGATAACATTACAGTTTTCCTTAAGGCTAAAATATTTTAATTCAAATTGCCATCCTTTATTCTGAAATTTTAAAACTTTTTATTGGGAAAGAATTATTTTTCTTATGAAATAATGGTAAAATGAATGGGAGCCTTTAAAAATGTTATTAATGTCATGAATTGGCAAAATACTATTTCAGTCTCCTCCCCCAATTAATAAAATTATGATCTGTGAAAAAAAAAAAACTGGGAAAACTTTGCTCTGCCATCTATTCTAAAGATATTTTAAAATGTGGCGGAACAACCCTTCCTTTTTTCCCCCCAAATGACATCTTACTTGGAAATTTACAGGCAAAGTGGAATTCCCTGAATAAAGTGGAGGTGGGGGCGTGGCCTCCTTGCCTTCCGCTCAGCTTCTGAGATAACCCTTCCATAGAATCTTTGGGCTCCCTAAAACATAGTTTTATGTACTTGTGTATGCATGTATTCAATTTATTTCTTTCAGCTTTGTTGAGGTATAATTGATATATCAAATTGTAAGATATATATTTAAAGTGTGCATCCTGGTGATTCGATATACATACACATCGTGAAAGCATTCCCCCCTTCTCGTTAATTAACACATCCATCCCCTCCCATATTTATCCTTTTTTTATATAAGAACATTTAAGTTCTACTCTCAGCTAATTTCAGTTTTACACTACAGTGTTATCAACTATAATTACCATGGCTTACATTATATTCTCAGACCTTATTCATCTTTTAGCTGAATGTTTGCACCCCTTAGTTTTAGAGAGAGTGGTTTAGACCAGTGTTTCTCTCAGCCTTGGCTTTATTTGACATTTTAGGCTGGAAAGTCTTTGTCGTGGGGTGTCCTGTGCATCGTAGGTTGTTTAGCCGCATCCCATGTCTTCACCTACTAGAAGCTGATAGCGTCCACCTCCTCCAGCTTTTTGGATGGAGACCAAAAATGTCTCCAGACATTGCTAAATGTCCCCTGAGGGGCACGATCACCTCTGGTTAAGAGCCAACGGTTTAGACAGCAGAAGGACCCACCCAGCAGAGATGTGAAGAGATGAGCTAAGAAGTATTAAGTGATGGTTTTTATTTCTTTGGTTTTTGTTCTTTTAAATCTGAAATCCTACTGCCTTTCCTATGTTCTAACTATGCTTTGGCCTCCACGCATCAGGAAAATGGAAGTCATAGCTGAAATGCAAAAAGAAACAAAATGAGATAATGCTGAGCTTCTGATCTCCTGAGGACTAGACCTTAGATTAAGCAAGAACTCTGGAAGAATACTTAGCTATCCTGTTTTACCTGGCACAGGGAATGAATACAAAAACATCTGGGCTGGAATAGACAGGCTAGAAATTTTGGAAAGGGAGTAAGAGTATTAGGTGAAGTGTGAAAATTCTGTGTGTATGGTGAGGGGGGAGGACAGACTTTTTTAAAACTTGAAGATCTGAGATTAAAGGCACTGTTCCTCTCCCTGTGGGTGAAGCCAAAAAAAGCAGGAATTGTACTGTGCCACCATGGCTAGATGCCCAAGAGTAGAAATGGCAGTGTGGTCTGTCTAGGTGTGAGAAGACCAAAGAAAAACTGTTAAGTTTCCTGAAGCCACAGAGGGGGATGGGAGAATATGCAGAGGTTCTTGTGCCTCACTCCCCGCCCCTTGCCAAGTGTAAAGGAAGATTAGTTAAGAAAGATATCCACGGGCACACAGGGGTTTTATCCACATTGGAGGATGGGGAGAACAACCCTCTAGGGACTGGATAAGCCCCCAGTTATGTCTCAACTTGTGGGCGCAGAGATGGGGATTTTGTCTGAGGACCAGACAGGATACAGTGTATCTGAGATGATTCCATCACAGGAGAGATACTGGTCAAGATTGAGAAGTAGATCCATCCACCTCTCTGCACCAGTGCCTCAGTCCCTTTGTGTCAACCCCAGAGAGGAGGAGAGAGAGGGGTGATGGGTCAATCTTGAATTTCACTGAATTTAAACCTGAAATGTCTAAGGAAAATCATGATCATGAAAGCAACCGAATTTACCTCAGTTTGATTAGATTACATTTTCTGCACTTTGCTGAATAGAGCTTGAGATAGAAATCTATTCCTCTTCATTCCCACTTCTCATATTCCCCATAATATTGCCAGTAGAATGATCCTGTAAGTAAAACACCTTCATTCAAGTAAACAGATTCAGTACTGAAAAAATGTCTTTGTAAAAATGGCTAAAAGTACCAATGCAATCATTTAGCGACTAGGGTAGCACCAAGTGAAAGAGAAATACAAACCACTCTGAGATGTAGGGGTACTGAGGTCTGTAGCCTACTTTGAAATGCTTCAAAAAATAAGATGGATAAATGGATAAATTGGTGGATATGTGAATGTAGCAAAATATTATTTATAGATTCTAAGTGGTGTGTATACGAACATTCACTGCAGAGTTCATTCAGTTTTTCTGCATGTTTGAAAATAGTCATTATAGCATGTCAACAAAGCAATAAGGATTGAATCACTGTATGTGCGACTAGTATTCAGATTAGATTTATTATATAGTAGTAGAAATGTCAGAAATGGTTTTAACTCTTTAAATACATCTATGTTTATGTGGAGCTATATGTATGTGTATATACAGCTGCTGCCCTGAACTCTTTAGGGTCATTATTAGGATTAGCTGGCATTATCCCCACTTGCCCTTGCTTCTCATATTTCACAACTCCTCCTGGAATTTTCTAATAATTGTACATCAGTGTGTTGTGGTTCATCGTCTTGACTTGACACTTTTTTTGGGGGGCGATGTAAATAAAAATACTTCTCACTACTACTGAGGCCTTTGAAACATAAATTAGAATTCCTTGTCCTAATTTGCCGTTGACAAGTCTTAGAGGCACAGGTAAAACAAAATTCTTGAACCAGCAAACTTGCTTCCACAAGTACAAAGGAATTTCAATAGTAGCCTCAGGAGAAAATGGATGAAACTGTCAGTCACATAAAAGAATTTAAGGGGGGAAAAGGACTGATGCTTCATCAAATGGGAGAATTCAAATGTTTCAGCATGTCACTGACCCCGGTACCAAATCTTACATTCTTTCAATCCCTAAAGGTAAAGAAGATGGTTAGATGCCTCCATTAAGATCTACTAGAAAATGCTCACATCTCACATATAATTACATGGACCATTACCCTACGTAAAAATACCAAGTCTTAAGAACTTCTGGTGTGTAACTCTTTTGAATGTTTGTGATGTTTCTTTTAAAATGGAGATATTAACATGTAATAAAATGCATTTATCTTAACTATTCAGTTTGACGAATTTTGACAGTGCAGCTGCTATTCAAAAATATTTATGACATTCTTTTTTTTTTTTTTTTTTTTAAATGCTTTGGACCCTAGTGCTGCCATTTATTAGTTATGTGTTCTTTGGCAAATTTCTTTTTTTTTTGAATTTTATTTATATATTTATTTTTATTTATTTATGGCTGTGTCGGGTCTTCGTTTCTGTGCGTGGGCTTTCTCTAGTTGCGGCAAGTGGGGGCCACTCTTCATCGCGGTGCGCGGGCCTCTCACTATCGCGGCCTCTCTTGTTGCGGAGTACAGGCTCCAGACGCGCAGGCTCAGTAGTTGTGGCTCATGGGCCTAGCCGCTCCGCGGCATGTGGGATCTTCCCGGACCAGGGCTCGAACCCGTGTCCCCTGCATTGGCAGGCAGATTCTCAACCACTGCGCCACCAGGGAAGCCCCTATGACATTCTTAAATTGAGTCAAAACTTTAAAATAGTTTCAGGTATCTCACTGCTGATTAGCAGTGGTATGAAATCAGTAGTGGGTATTGCTGTAAGTAATAATTTTCAATAGTTCATGATCATCTTGAAGTAGTGTATAATAATGAACTTTCTTAAAATTCACTGTGATACATTTCCTGGGGAGGAAGAAACCTAACTAGTTGACTATAAATGTTTGGTTTTTATAGGCTTTAAAAATCTTAATGACCAAACCTGGGAGTCTTGACTGATGTAATTAATTTCACAGAAATTAAACTTTATTATGGCTGGGGAAAATGAATTCCAAAGAAAATAGTAAATTTGTGTCTGATTGCTTTCACCGTGTCCAAGGGTACTGTGTTTCCCAGAAATAAACCGACTGCTATCACGGCCACTAGTAGCCATTGGCAGTGGAACCCCATCCTCCCAGCACTAGGGATCCACCTCCAGGTCTGTTGTAGGGCCAGACACACATCTGGTGGGTCTGGTGTGCAGTGCTGGAATCTTACACCCTGGCCCAAAGGCTCTTCACTCCAACAGGAACATTAAATATGCATCTACTCTGCAGCAGGTATTGGATAGGTACACTACAGCCCTTATAACCTTGTAACCTCCTTATTATACTATTCCCATTTTCAGGATGAGGCATCTGAGGCTCAGAACAGTTAGAAAACTTTCCAAGGTCATCCAGCTACTAAGTGATGAAGCTCTTAAGTAGTGTTTGTTGAACCCTATTGTCCAGAAAGTCAAAATAAAATTAAACTGATTCAGCAAAAAACCCCACCAAACTATATTAAAACACAGTTTCCTTTTAGGTATTTGAAACACATAGTTAACAAACATCTAGCACCATAAAAATTAGTTACCACCAATCCTAACGGTTTCTAAACTGTGTTCCTACTTAGAGAAGAGAAGAAGGGGATAGCCCATAAATTCAGTCAAAACTGCTCTACTTTTATCTGTTTAGTTTGTTTATACTCAGGCTGTTATAACAAAATACTGTAAACTGGATGGCTTTATAACAACAGACATTTATTTCTCATAGTTCCAGAGGCTGGAAAGTCCAAGATCATGGTGCTAGCAGATTTGGTGCCTGGTGAAGGCTGCCTTTTGCTGTAACCTCATATGATGGAAGGAACAAGCTAGCTCTCTGGGGTCTCTTTTATATGGGTACTAACCCCATTCATGAGAGCTCCACCCTCATGACCGAAGCACTTCTCAGAAGCCCTACTGCTAATATCATCATCTGGGCATTAGGTTTCAACATATCAATTTTGGAGAAACACAAATATTCAGTCCTTAGCACTCATTTCATTTGAACAAGAGTTTCCACGGGAAAGAAGTCTGAAGACCACTGATCTGGTCTAACTATCCCATCATTCAGGTAAGGCAACTGGACCTACAGAGTGGCTTGTATAAGGTTATATGATACCAAAGTAAGTGGGAAAGCCTATACTTTCAGTTCTATTCAGTTCAGTAAGCATATATAGGGTTTCTGCTATGCATGTGGCCCTGAGCTAGATAAGTAAGCTCATATACAAAATCTTGGTCCTCTAGCAGCTCACAGTCTGTGGGGGAACTCAAGTTTCTTGACAACAAGGCCACGAATGTTTGCCGTATCATTTTGCTGCTTGTTTAATCCTGCCAGTTCATACACACTGTCTCTAATTGGCCAGTCCTTAAAAGAGAGGACCATACTACACTAATGCCACACTAGAATGAATAGCTTTGCTTGCAACTCACTTATTAGATCTGCTTCCCTGCTCCTAAGAGGGTAGCTGCAGAGAATTGTGTACTTTGGGAAGAGGAATTAAGGAGAGAAAGAAAGGGATTGTCTGAAAGATAAAGAAATAATTGCTGAGGCGTCCTCAGTGGGTGGTAGGCATGAGCATGCAGCAGACAAACTTTGACTATATTGTGTCTTATCCCAAACCCCTTCTAGGCTTTAGAGTCTTGTGCATGGTACTGCAGGATCTTGGAAAGTCAGATAGCCCAAGTAAAAGCGTAAGCATTGCCTTTGGTATGTAATAATCCTTAACAATGTACTAATAATTGTAATAATTCTTAACATCAGTTTTCTCACCTCTGATATAGTGATTACGATAGTACCTACCTCCTAGGATTTAATCGAGATGATGTGTACGAAGTATTTGGGACAGTGCTCAGTAAAAGTGCCTCATAGCAGTCCTGACTATGGAATGGTACCCAGACGAGGTGAAAGGAACTGGCTATATTTTGAGATGAATCACAATGACCTTGCCTGGTCATTTGGCCAGGGCGTTGGTTTCCTGTGCTTATCATAAAGTCAGAGTTCTGGGAAGGTACCTGGAGAGTCTCTGCAGGGCATCTTGAATTATTCTTATTTTTGACTTGCTTTCAGAATTAGCTGATTCCTGGAGAGATAACCCAGATGCAGATTATAACCTTGCATGACGGACCTGCTCATGTGGGGAAAACCCATGGCTTCCTGACAGTGAACTTGGTCACACCAACCAAGAAAAGAAAGGCCCTTGAGCAGATTGAAGCACAATTGCTTCTCTCGATGTTATCACTCCATGAACCAATGCTAGCCCTCTGCACAGGTGGAGGTTCGTATTTGAGCGCCATTGAACGCTACCCATTTCCCTAATGCATCATAATTAAACACCTGTGCTAAATAACTTCTCATTGATCCACTGTGGCAATTTGCTGGGTGCTCAGCAGTCCTTGACATTTTCTATATCTTACTTGGGAGGGTGGTCTCAAGGTTATGCTTTGGTTCTCTTAAAAAAAAAAACAAAACAAAACAAAAGGAGGGGGTAGCCTCTTTCCACTCTATAGAAAACTCTTACTGAGGGGTGGATTTCAGGACCTTTCAAGGACGCTCAGGTAAGAAAACATTTTGTGAATTTGGGAGCCATTTGCGCTTCCTCAAAAGCACAGTAATTAAAATACATTGTCCAACAGTAAGATGACGCAAGAGCTATGTATTTTTTTAAAGAATCACTGACGCAGTGAAGAGAATGTCTGGAAATTCAGTGCCTTTTTAATGAAGTTGGCTGTGCTAAAATGAGGAATATATGTAAAACAGGTGAACCAGCGTTGTCCTGTGTCATAAGGCTCAGCAAACAAATGACGCTTTTAGGTTATCTTGTTCATAGTTGCGATACACATCCATACCCCATTGAGTATTTTTCTTTCATCTTGAACAGCAGATAGCAAACAGGTTTGGCCCTGGGCTAAAAGTGTGGCTTGAGTGAAGCCTGCCTTCAACTTGTAATACTTCCCTTTCTTGGTGGTTACCTCACATTTTGGGTGTTGTGTGTCTTTGCTCTTTGAGTTGTTCCCTCCATCAAAACAAGAGACAGTAAGACCTAATGGATACTGTTTGTTGAGTATCTGTCTATCTATCTTCATCATCATCATCGTCTGCCTTACCTGTATTGTTCATGTAAAGTGAATAAGGTACATTTTTAACCCCCATGTTACACATGAGGGCATTTATACTGAGAGGTTAAGGCATGCTTATCATGTCATATAGCACTTAAGTGTTTCAGTTGGGAATTGAACCTACAATCTGTGGGACACTAAAGTCTCTGAACCTTCCACTCATGAGGGGGATCTGAATCCATGACTTGTGCTTGGTGATTACAGTATTTCTATAATTAATCTTTCAACAGTGTATCTTCTCAACTAGGAATTTTAATTTTAAGCTTTTAATTTCTAATACTGGCGGTTAAGGGAAAATCCTGTACATTATCAAGAAGATAGGGAGAAACTTGGAAATCCCTTCAGATATATGTTGTATAAGTAGGGGATTCTCCAGATTTTTCTTGATTTTGTCACTTTAAGTGATGGATTGTGGGAAAGATCTGTACCCTCAATTCTCTTCCCCTTTGCCCTTCTTCTTTATCTTCCCAGAAAAATCTACAGCCCTGCATTGATTCCTGGTCTGTAGAATGAGCAAGAACCCCTGAGGAAAATATCATCACTGTGGGTTTGGTGGCCTAGTGCTACAATTTTATGTTCCCAGAATCAAATGAGTCCTCAGTTCTTCTCAGTCATTCTTTGCTATGTCCCAGTTCTTCCATTCATAGCAATAGCAATTCCACATTTTTATCATGTTCCACGGGATTTAACTGTCTCCCAGATGATGACCTCACCTACCATTCATAGAAAAAAAAAAATAACAAAGTCCTCAGGTGAGAATTTCATATGCTCTTTGGGAACCCAATGGATATTAAAACCACATCTATTGATTTTCTCTTTCTCTCTTTTTAGGAAATGTTGTGTCTGTGCTCTTACTCAAAAACAATCATTTCATCTCTGTTCTGGATCCTCTTGGCCTCCCTACCTTGCTTCATCATTTATTCCTTTTCTCCTCTGCAACTTTTATATTTTCATCTCAACTGATACCTTCCTCTTTCTTATCTTATATTCTAATTTCTCCTGTCTTAAAAAGAAATCATAATTTTGAAAAATAACCATATTTCTCTTGATTTTGTATCTATATTATTCTGTCTCTATATTTTTCTTTCAGGTTTGTTGGCGTGTGAAAGACTGACTTTTTTTTTTTTTTAATTGGGGTATAGTTGCTTTACAATGTTGTGTTAGCTCCTGCTGTACAGCGAAGTGAATCAGCGATACGTGTACATATAACCCCTCCTGTTTGGATTTCCTTCCCATTTAGGTCACCACAGAACACGGAGTAGAGTTCCCTGTGCTATACAGCAGGTTCTCATTAGTTATCTATTTTATACATAATAGTGTATATATGTCAATCCCAATCTCCCAATTCATCCCACCCCTCCTTTCCCCCCTTGGTGTCCATACGTTTGTTCTCCGTGTCTGTGTCTCTAAAGACTGACTTCTTAACCATCCAGCCCCATCAGCAAGCCAGTGACTTCCACTACCTACACTCTGATGATGTGAAATTCCGTATCTCTATCTCAGATCTTTTTTTTTTTTTAATTAATTAATTAATTAATTTATTTATTTATTTTTGGCTGTGTTGGGTCTTCGTTTCTGTGCGAGGGCTTTCTCTAGTTGCGGCAAGCGGGGGCCGCTCTTCATCGCGGTGCGCGGGCCTCTCACTATCGCGGCCTCTCTTGTTGCGGAGCACAGGCTCCAGACGCGCAGGCTCAGTAGTTGTGGCGCACGGGCCCAGTTGCTCCGCGGCATGTGGGATCTTCCCGGACCAGGGCTCGAACCCGTGTCCCCTGCATTGGCAGGCAGATTCTCAACCACTGCGCCACCAGGGAAGCCCTCTATCTCAGATCTTTATCTTGAGTTCTTGTTGATGTTACCACTTGGATGTACCATGGGGTCCTCAGACTCTTTATGCATTCATTCATCATCTCCCCTTACACACCTCATCCTGCATCTTATTTCTGATCCCGATTAAGGACATCGTCTTCATCCAGATTCCCAAGCCAAAAATTGAGGAGTCTTTCTGTATACTTCCACCTCCCCACTTTCTTTCCACATGCAATTTGTATCAGTTCTTACTCCTAAATATTCCTTAAATTTGTCTTTTTTGTCTTATTACCAAGGCTTCAGTTCAGCCCTTCATCGTTGTTGCCTGGACCACTTCAACAGTCTCCTGATTGTTATGATTATTACTATTGGAAACAGAGAAATCAGTTAAAATATTTTGTAGTAGTTTACTCCCAAAATAAAGGCTTCCTTAACTACAGTAAGGGCTTTGGAGACAGAGGCCGAGGGAAGCTTTGGCAGGGTGACCAGTGTGAAGAAAACAAAGAAGGTATAAAATAGTGAAAAACTAGAAAGATTACATTACCCCCCAAAATGAAATACTTAGGTATAAATCTAGAAAAATATTTATAGGATTTATATGAGGAAAACTACAAAACTCTGATGAAAGATGTCATAAAAAAAAATAAAAACCTTAAGTAAAAGGAGAGATTTTCCAAGTTTATGGATAGGAAGATTCAGTATTATCAGGATAGCAATTCTTCCCAACTTGATCTATATATTCGGTACAATCCCAATCAAAATCCCAGGAAGTTATTTTGTGGATATTGACAGACGGATCTAAAGTTTACACAGAGAGGCAAAAAACTAAGAAGAGCCAACACAATATTGAAGGAGAAGAACAAAGTTGGAGAACTGGCACAACCTAACTACTTGACTTACTATACAGCTGCAGTAATCAAGACAGTATGGTATTGATGAAAGAATAAACAAATAGATCAATGGAACAGAATAGAGGGACCAGAAATAGACCCACATAAATGTAGTCCACTGATCTCTGACGAAAAAGCAAAGGCAATACAATGGAGCAAAGATAGTCATTTCAATAAATAGTGCTAGAACAACTGGACATCCAAAAGCAGAAAATGGATCTAGACACAGACCTTACACCCTTCTAAAAATTAATGCAAAAGGGATACAGACCTAAATGTAAAATGCAGACCCATAAGACTCCTAGAAGATAATATAGGAGAAAATCTAGATGACCTTGAGTTTGGTGATGATGACTTTTTAGATGTAAGAGGCATGATCCATGAAAGAAAAAAACTGATAAGCTCAGGTTCATTAAAATTTAAAATTTATGCTCTGTGAAAGACAATGTCAAGAGAATTAGAAAGTATACTACAGACTGGGAGAAAATATTTGCAAAAGGCACATCTGATAAAGGATTGTTATCCAAAATATGGTTAACTCTTAAAACTTAACAATAAGAAAACAAACAACCCAATTAAAAACTGGCTAAAGAACTTAATAGACACCTCACCAAAGAAGATGTACAAATGGCAAATAAACATATGAGAAGATGCTTCATATCACATGTAATCAGGGAAATGCAAATTAAAACAAAAATACCACTGAATACTTATTAGAATGGCCAAAATCTGGAACACCGCACTGACAACACCGCTTTGGAAGATAGTTTGGCCATTTCTTACAAAACTGAACATATTCTTTTATTCCATGACATTCTTCTCCGTGGTGAATGGACTGATAAACTGTGGTACATTCAGACATTGGAATATTATTCAGTGCTAAAAAGAAATGAGCTATAAAGCCATGAAAAGACATAGAGGAAACTTAAATGCGTATTACTAAGCTAAATAAGCCAATCTGAAAAGGGTTCAATCATCAATCACACTGTATGATTGCAGCTATATGACATTCTGGAAATCGTAAGACTATGCATACGATAAGAAGATCAGTGGTTATCAGACTGGCAGGGAAGGGTGGGGAAAGAGATGAATAGGTGAAACATAGAATTTTTAGGATTGTGAATATACTCTGTATTAAACTATAATGATGGATATATGTCATTATACATTTGTCCAAACCCATAAAATGTGAAACACCAAGAGTGAACCCTAACGTAAACTATGGACTTCGAGTGATTATGATGTGTCAGTGCAGATTCATCAGTTGTAACAAATGTACCACTCTGGTTGTTGAGAATGGGGGAGGCTATGGATGTGTGGGGGTAGGGAGTATAGGGGAAATCAGTATACTTTCTGCTCAATTTTTCTAAAAAGTAAAGCCTTAACAACAATAATAATAAAGAAACTAAAGAGAGCTGACCAGGGAAATGCAGGAGATCTCTCCAGTGGCCCAAGACCCACTTGAAACACTCTATCTAGTGGCTCCATTCTGCACATTTGATGCCTCCAGCAGCTCCTATATAGGCGAAGAGAAAGCGGGCATGGAGCTTTGTAGTGGGTGGAGATTTTTGTGAATGTTAGGGTGAGGCAAATATATTTTGCATATGGGATGGATATGAATCTTTAGGGGTCAGTAGATAAAATATAGTAGACATAATAATGCCTTTCTGAAATAAATAGATCCTAATCCCTGGAATATATGAAAATTACCTTATGTGGCTAAAGGGACTTTACAGGTGAGATTAAGTTAAAGATTTCGAGAGGGGGAGATTCTTGATTATTTTGGTGGACCCTAAATATAATCAAGAGTGTCCTTGTAAATGGGAGACTGAGGAAGATTTGACCAAAAGGATAACCTTATGTGATCACTGGAAAAAAAAGGTTCAAGTGATGTGCTCTGAAGATGAAGGAAAGGAGCCATGAACCAAGGAATACAGGCAACCATCAGGAGGTGAAGCAGGCAAGGAAATAGATT
Organism: Eschrichtius robustus; assembly: GCF_028021215.1. Lineage (NCBI taxonomy): Eukaryota > Metazoa > Chordata > Mammalia > Artiodactyla > Eschrichtiidae > Eschrichtius > Eschrichtius robustus. Next base: position 82,182,847 of record NC_090835.1, read on the forward strand.
TCTCCCTCAGAGCCTCTAGAAAGAACTAGTTCTGCTGACGCCTTGACTTTGGCCCAGTGAAACTGACTTTGGACTTTTGATCTCAAGAACTTTAAGAGAATATATTTGTTGTTTTAAGCCGCTAAGTTTGTGGTAATTTGTTATAGCAGCAATAGGAAACTAATACAGGCTTGATTCAGAGTTGAGGTTTTGGCAGAGACATGGGCAGAAAGGAAAAAAGGCAAGATAGTAGGGAAGAGCTGGGACAGAGTAGCTGAAGTGATAGTCCCAGTATTCAGTTTATTAGGGCAGAAGTGGAGATGTACAGGGACTGATAGGGAAAAAGTAGAAGGCTCAAGGGATTGGAGAGTCCAGTGCAGGACCAGGAGATTTCTACTTCGTTTGAAGTGTTTGGGTGAATTGCTTATAAATTATACAAATTAACCTGAGGTCAAAAACATTCCAGTACTACTGCAGCTAGTAATAATATAAATATCATTAACAATGGGTCTGTAAATCCATATAAATATCTTTGTTCACTTGTGGGACCAGCAGATATTGGGTTGAAAGATAAATGGGTGTAAACATAAGAGACTATAATTTCCTGGATATTGTGGATTTTTCTAATAGGCATAACAGTGTTAGAAATTCTCTCTTTCATCTTCAAATATAGGTTGATCAAGTTGTTAACAAAATATTAAAAGTACATGCTTCATGTACACACTACTATATTTAAGACAGATGACCAACAAGGACCTACTGTATAGCACAGGGAACTCTGCTCAGTATTCTGTAATAACCTAAATGGGATAAAAACTTGAAAAAGAATATTGTTAATCAACTATGCTCCAATATAAAATAAATTTTTTTTAAAAAGTACATGCTTCAATAAAAATTTAGGAAAATAGTGGCTCAATCTGCATTAAGATAGAAATGAAAAAAAAGTCAGCTAACCTGAAAATTTGCTCTTTGATAAAAACAAATAAAATAATAAAACTTTGTGATATATCTGAGTTCAAAGAAATGTCACAAGAAATCCACACTCACAAATGCACACACACATAGGCAAATACGTGACTAGTAGAAGAGGTATAGCAAATTTGGGAACTTAAACATACCAAAGCCCATTGCAAAATATAATAGCAAATACAAGCCAATTTATTATTTGGACATCCATAAACGGTCACCAAGTAGATATTATTTGGAAACTATTCAAAAAGATGTGCTCCTTCTAGATATTGTCTCACCAGAAAAGTCTTTCTATACTAAGACATACACTTGGCCATAAGGCCATACTATTATAGTGTTCATATCAGATTCATGAGAGTAATACGGATGCATTGTATTTATGAGACACTTCGCTTGGTACTTCTGTTACCTAGGAAAGCCTGCCTTCTTTTAGCACTATTGGATGACTTAATTTATAGAGAAAGTGGCTGTCACTTTTTTCTGCATCTCTTCTCTCCTCTGGGTTGTTATGTCTTTCTATTGCTATGAACTTCATGTAGTCCAACTGTAAACCCATCCAAAGGAAAACTTAAACAGCTTCATTGTCAGTTGGACTGTATGCCTTTGTTCTGTAAACAATAAAGCTATATATCCCTGGCTAAATGTAAATAGATGAGGTTTAGTATTATCTTTCTAGAGATAAACTACAATCGTTGGTTTTTCCACCCTGAATCATTCAATGGATTTTTTCCATGTGAAGTTTTTTATATGCGAATGAAACATATAAAGTGTGGCATTAAATAGCATAAGTGTTTAAGTAGCACTGACATGGTAAGACTGGAAAATTATTTTCTAAGTTCTGATCCTTGTAATGCATTTAAAAGTCAGTACAACCAAACTGCCTTTGGCAGTAACACATTTCAATCATTCCAACAACTGTTAAGAATAATATACTGACTAATTGCATCAAAAGTGTATTATATATTAGGGCATGGATCAGCAAATTCCAGTTGATAGACCATACCTGGTCAGCTACCTGTCTTTGTAAATAAAGTTTTATTGGAACGTAGCCACACTTTTTCATTTACATATTGTCTGTGGCTTCTTTAGCTCTACAAGGACAGAGTTCAGTAGTTGTACCAGAGACCTAATGGTCTGCAAAGCCTAAAATATTTACAATCAGTCCTTTTAAGAAAAAGCCCACCAACATCTGCATTAGACAAATATGCATGTAGTACTTATATTGTGCCTTATTTTGCTATTTATCTTGAATGTTCTGAGATAATTTTGATTTCAAATTTTCTTTTTTCTTCATAAATGATTTGAGGGTCCTAGGAATTCTAGCCTCAGTACCCAAACTTCACTTGTGCCTTCTTGACAAAAATTTTTTTTTTTCAAAAATGTGGTACCCATTTCTATAGTGTACTCCTTTCATTTTAGAAAGTAAATGAATATTGAATTGCCTCTTACATTCATGTTGTATGAGATTTTATCTAATGTGTGATTTCAAATCCAAATTCAAATCCTGTGAGTTAAATCCATAAATAACAGAGCCCATTCTGTGCAGTTTTATTAACAGTGGTAATTTCTTAAAAAAAAAACAAAAACAAAACAGTGGTAACTTCTTTAATGCCACTTTCATGAACTGTCTGACTTCCGACTCCTCATGTAATTGTGGTGTAAGCTAACTTACCTTATCTGTAAAATCAGACCAATAACTCTTATCTTCAGGGTGATGAAGCCCATTGGGCTTCAGAGTCTATGCTCTTGACTGCTACTCCATGCTCCATGTTTAGTTGGAAGTGATGCTTCTTGCTTGCCTAAAATATTAGTAAGGGTCTATTTCTTCCCCCCAAGAGTCGCATATTTTGTAAAATGGGAGCCCTCATCATCTGCTTTCGCATGTTGGTCTGTGGATCTCCATTAACCTGTGGCAGGAAGCACAGGCCACTCTATATGGGCCCATTTGTCTTCACACAATACGTTTTGGTATGTCGGGTGGACAAATGAGGCATGCAGTCCTTGGAAAGAAGAAGCAAAAGGGAGGTTTTCTCCTCTTAAAAGGAAGCCACCCTATAGTAAATACGCTGCTCTTTGCATTCCTGAGAAAGGTACATTTTCTTCTGGAGTCAGGAGAAGGCAACCACATAGACCATGAATTAAATAGACAAGGTTCTTAAAAATACTCAATGAACGAACTCTCCCAGGGCACCACAGTATTTGTAAGTGATCTCCTATAGGTGGCGGTTTAAATTCATTTGGACCCTTGTGTGCAAGTGAATTTGTGTTGAAATCTCCTTTTTTCCTAGAACAAAGCTAATGGAAATCTAATTCTGAGAAATAAAAATATACGTTAAATGCATTCAAATTCTCAACCATTTCCATTTCATTGGAAGTTTAGTGACACTGCCCACAGGCAGAAGACAAATTCAGAAAAGATAGGAACCTGCCTGTATAGAAGATTTTGTTAAGAGTTAAAATTCCTAGTTTTATTTACTGAGAAAAAAAGATTTAGTTAGGATTAAAATTACAATGCTTTCTATTTTAGTGAGTACTGAAAGCGAAAGACCCAAGCAGGGCTCTGTGACCCCCCCGAGGAGTGCTGGGGGATAATGTGATGCTAGTGAAGGGTGCATTTTAGAAATGTAGCTTCTCTTTCTGTATTTTTATTGATGAGGCTTTTTAATCATTTTATTGATGAGGCTAAACAATCATTGAGACTGTTCCTCCACCCACGCCTCCATCTAGCCAACTCTCAACAGCACCAAACCAGGTTAATGCAACTTCTACTCTTTCTGTGAATGGCCCAAAATACCTGGATTAGGAATTCTATGACTCTCTCATTAGGTTCATTTTGTGCTGTATTTGGAAATATCTATTCCATTAAACCAGTTGGTGGGTGATACTACTCGAAGCACACAAGATGCTCTCTGTGACCTTGCTAGAATGGCTCCAGATGAAGCTTTTGTAAGCTGCCTAACTGTTCAGTGTGCCTGCCCTCCTGGTTCAGGGTACAATGTGAGCACCTTTCTGCCATCCACAAAAGGCAGGTACTCACCTTCAGCTCTGCTTTACTTGCTTTCAACTCTCACCTCTGATCCCTTAAGATGAGAGATTAAGAGCCATCCAACCAGTAAATTCCTGGTCCATTCCTGACCAGGCAAATTACTTAACCTCATCTGTAAAATGGACATTATAATAATAGTATTGACTTCATAGAGTTTTATAATGAATAGATATTTTTAAAGGGCTCAGAAGAGTATCTGTGCCATGTTGTATTCCTCCAAAGAGTTAGTTCTAGATGATAAAATCAAAGTGTCCTCTGAAATGTGCAAAGCAGCATTTGTACAGAAATAAGCAATGATATTAATGTTCATTATTCTTATTAAGCTGAATATCAAATTAGCTTATATTTATAACTTCACTATGGTCTTATTCTTTGTTTCTTTTTGTTTATTTTTTTCCCTTGTCGTCTTCAGTCTTACTTACAACCCTTTCCCGACCGGTCTTCCAAGGACCTATGTCTGGTGTATTTCTATTCTATGATCTCCTTGTTCACAGGTCACTCAGTGCACTCGTTGTCACCTCATTCTCCAGCTATACCTCAATATTGGTTATGGTCTTCTTGGGAATATAAAACAATGGTATATCTTTCCAGAATGGTATATCAATAAGCTTACTATGTGTGTATGTGTGATGAGTTCACTAGAACCAGGGCATAACTCCAAGCATTAAGGTTTTGTGGGATTTGTTATTTGTATTTTTCCAATTCCTTTTGCGTTTATATATTTTCTTAAATAAGGACATAGCCCATCAAGATGGCTGTTACATGAAAATTCTGAAGAGTCAACTCAATTTCTCTTCTTACTTTTTATACCCACACTCTTCAGACATACTTGCAGATGTATCTTCAGCCTCTTCTTGGCACTGGCCAGGTGTCTGACCCTTTGAATGACCAAAAATTATATCTCAAGCTCCATGTTACTCTATCAGGGAAGTACACTTGGGGCTGCTACGGAGACCCTCATTTGCCATTTTGAGTTTTGCTGATTTTAGCTATTGAAAGAATTGATTCCTGAGGCATAAACTTGACTGTAGGTCACAGGATGTGACTTTCTCCAATTCTAGCAGTGGCTCTGGTTCTTTTATCTATAGGTCATCATAACCCACCTCCACAGTGAAAATCCCAGGCTTCTATTCTTAAATTCCTGACCCAATAATCTGAAGAATACCCCAATCTTCTCCCAAAGAGAGACTTTAACTTCCTTTTTCTAGTTCTGCTTCTAGAGAATGGATGCCTGATCCTATATCTTACTTCTGTGACTGGAAACCTGCTACTTACTCTTTGGTCTCCGTTTCTTTGGCTGACTACCCTGATCTCAGAGGTCTAACTGCTGGCCCGGATGGAGATTTGCAGTTCCTATAAATCTTGGGTATTGTGCTTCTATATTAGGCGGACCCTTCTCTATTCACAGAAGGCTTCCTCCTGAGTACCTTCTAGGTCATTATCCTAATTCATCTCCAAGCTCCTTTCTGCTTTAAATAACTAGGCTACAGTTGGGCTGGTTTCAAGTTGTGACATATTAGAACATTTTTGGGGGGGGGGCAGAGGTATCTGAAACAGAATAGACTTAAAATATCTTTAAGTCTTTCTCTTTCTTAAAAGATATTTTTGGTAGGTATAGGATTTGGAGTTATTACATTAAGCACACTAAGACTGTCCTTTCACTGACCTCTGTAACCATTTGTCACTTTAAAGACAGTTGTCAGTCCGTCATCCCTTTTAAAGTAATCTATTTTTTTTTTTTGGTTGTTGTTAAATGATTTTAATACTTAGTCTTTAACTTTTTTTGTGTTTGGCAGTTTTATGATGTGTATAGGTGCAGATTTATTTTATTTATCCTGCTGCAGATACCCCATGCTTCCTGAATCTATGGGTTGTTCTCTATTGTTATATTTGGGGAATTCTCTCCATTATCTCTTCAGATACTGCCTCTGCCACATGTTGTTTCTCAGCTCCTTCTGAGATGCCAATTAAATGTGTGTCAGACCATTTCATTCCATACATTCTCCATGTCTCCTAACTTTCAGTTACCTAATTTTCTCTTCAGTTATGTCTATTCTGTGGTTAAACTCATTTTTCAGTTTTAAATTTTAGTTGTTTTATTTTTTATTTTCATTTTTTTCACATCTGATATATTTTTAAAAACTAGCTATTGATTCCCATTTGATATTTTAAGCTTATCTTTTATTTCTTTAAACATAGTCAACACAGTTATCTATAATCTTTGATAATCCCAATATCTCATTTCAGTAATTCCAATATTCAATGTTTTGATGGTCCTATTTCTGTTTTCTCTCATTACAGCTATTTCTTGCTCATTCTGCCTTATTGGTATGCTTTGTTATTTTTATTATTTGTGTCTCATTTATCTTATAATATTATTCATGAAAATTCTTTCAGCACTAAGGTTAAGAGTTATAATCCTCCAAGGAGAGTTTCCATTATCTTCTGTCAGGTGCCTAATAAACTACTTTCATGACATGAGGTTTTCCTTTTTTTTTAATGAGAGGAGGTATATGAGATTTTGTATTACAACTCCTACTGAAGGCAAGCATGTCACCACTCATAGACCTGACCGCTGTCTCCCAAAGAGAGATAAGACAACTTTACCAAGGGGTGGGAAGCTAAGAGAGCTTTGCTTCTGGTTCATCCTTATGCTGAGGGGATAGCCTTGTGAAGTCCCAAGCCTGTGAGTGGGAGAATCTTTTATTTAGTTTCCCCACCATGGGCAGATCCTGGCTTTTGAGTATCTTGTGTTCCCAGACAGACTTGGAAGCCAGAGTCTGCTAAATTCAGCAAATGCCTCAAGACAAAAGTGGCTTCATATAATTCTTTGAGTAAAAGGTTTTACTTAGATTTTGGCCTGTTAATTCTCTATAAATTGTCCATCTTTTGTTTTAATATGATAAAAATACATTATTCCTTTTTATCATAATATTTAGTTGTTTCTTTGGGGGAGGGGGCCAAGGGATGGTCTTAATAACTCAACTCACAGTATTCTAGAAACTTCAACCTTTTGATTGGTATTTTATGTTCATATGTTACATCTATTTTATTAACAAGCTTACATTTATTTTTAAACAGATTCAAAAATTTTTTTCTCCAATTTTTTTAGTAAATTTTTAGCTGGCCTTTCTTATTTTAAAATCCTAAGGCTTAAACCTGTATATCTATGCTGATTTCCTACCATAATTAGTCTTGGTAGCAGCAAATAAGAAAGCATCAAAGAGAGGGTTTGTAACAGGTCCTTTCAGGATTTGCTTTATCTCACAATCATGGATGGATATTTGGTATCAAAGCAAATAAAACAAAATTAATGGAGAAGTATTGGAGAACCTGGTCAAATAATCTGTTTAGTGTCAGCCATGGGATAACAGATTAGAGAGATTCAATGGTCCTTGGACAGAGGGTGTGTGATAACTTCTTCCTAAACCTATATCCCTTTCCCTTGTCTGGGCAGTGTTCTCCCAGTGGGTGTTCATGGATTCTGTTTAAAAAGTCCATCATATCTTTCTGTGGGTTTTACTGCTGTAAGATGACGTTTAGAAATTGTTCAACCAAATCATAATGGAAGGATTTGGAGGCACCATTGGGGGTGTAAGAATTTCCCTCCCCTGTAGCTCTAGTAGTAAGAACACGGGTTCTCAGGTCAGAGTGCCTGGGTTCATCTTGGGAGACTGACCCATCCACTCACTCAGTGACTTAATTTCTTCATTTGTAAAATCAGAACAATAAGAGTATCTATCTCAGAGTTGTTGTGAATATCGAAAGAGTTTATACATGGAATGTGCTTTGAACTAAACCTGAAACTTAGTGTTTTATGAATGTTAAAGGGAATGGAGCTTTTCAGTGCACAGTGGAGGATGAGTGAAAATACAAATACTTCTGGGAGAGGTAGTACATGGATTATGTTCTCCTGAGCAGACCAGTTTTAGGGAGTGAGGTGCAACAGGGATGGAGGGCATTGGCTGCCTAAGGGATGGGAATGAGAAAGGAGTTTAGGACAAATGTACAGAGGTGCGGTTCTTAGCCTATTCACATTTAGCCCAGGGCTATTGTTTTTTTTCCCCTCACTGCTCTCTTCCTTCAGTTACACAGGTCTAATTCTCTTTCTTAGAAGCCAATGAGTATACAGACTGATTTTTCTTTTAACCAAGGAATATATTAAGTAAGGTTGAACATGAATTTTTATTGTGCCACAAGGGGAAAAAAACTGATTCAATTTGATTCTCAAGTGTATTCCTGCACTGAATAATAATGACATCATTTAATTATTTAGACATTAGCTTCATTCGCATGTGTAGTTTGGGACCATTTAGAAAAAAAAAAAACCTAGAAAGAACAATATTCGGTTTTTATTGTAGAACCCCACTGTTAAATATCTCACAGGCTAATGTTTAATCACATTCTTAGGCTTGCACAGTTCTTGATAATAATTAACCTGAAATAACTACTTTCATACGTGAGTTGGGGGACACATTTGCTCTTGTTGTTTCAATTTCCTTTCTCAGGAAGTTAAATGGTTAAAACTTGCAGATCTAAATTGCCCGTGAATAGCCATAAGAGGAAAAAGCCCATGAAATATGGAGATTGGGAAGTTTGTATGTATTTGCCAATACAAACCCAAGCATTTATTAAACATTTAAAGACTATATTTAAATGACTGTTTCTTTTCAATGTCATGTGACTAGAACATTAGCAAGTTTGAAAATCTTAGACTCCACTATGGGCAGTTTTTCTCCTGTTCTGGTGACTAAAATCAAGAAAATCGAATTATCAAGCCACTCATTAAAGGTAACTTCGGTGAGCCAAGTTGTAGGTCTACAACACAAGGATTTTATGTATATATCCCTTATTTTCTCTCTACTATTTCTCCTTCATTTCCTCTGCCATACTTTGAACACACAAGCCTATTCATTTATCCAGGAGATGATATAATAGTTTTCCAATTAACTATAGCAAAATCAATAATAACATGTTTTAGAATTTTAAAAGATTGCTGAATCACCAAATACATATATTTATTTTGGTAGATTGTATTACTTTTCTAACTTTTCGATCCCTTCCCTGCTTATTGCCATAAAGAGTCTTCTTGTCGTCAGAGTTTACTTCCTTACCTCATTGTCAGTTGGCCAAATAATTTGTTGGGCCATTGCAATGTGAGAAGTGACAGAACGCCAGACCCAAGTGGAAGTTTCTAGAGGCATCTCATGTTTCTGCTATTTCTTGTGCTTTTCCTGCTGCCACAAGAAGGCATGTCTCAAATAAGAGCCACTTCTTCAACCAGAAAACGTATGTAGTAGAGCTACTGCAGATAAACTTCAGCCTCTGACTCATAAGAAAAACCAGAAATAAGTGTTTTTGTTCTAAACCACTGAGATTTGGAGTTGTTTCTTACTGCAGCAAAGTTGACTAATACATATGTTAAAATGACCTCTGTTATTTGTAATGAACTATAAACCTACTGAAGCTACATTGTGTAACACTATGTACATGGTAATGCCTCTCAGTGAGCCATTTAGTTTTATTATTTAATTACTGGTCTTTGAAAGCAGACCACTAAAATTTCTCATTAATAGCTAGATAAAAGTGAGAGTTCATGGTCCTAGGGTACTTCAAGGCTGCAAATTTTACCAACTTATTATCTAAACCAAAATTATGTAGACAATTCACAGAGTGCAAATATTTTATTTTGTATTTGATATAATTACATATTGAGTCTTATATTTGGGGAAAGTGTCCATATTTTTCTTGGCATACTTTCTTTTCATATTTTCAGTGTGCTTTTTGGAATTTTTAAAGCACTTACAGAACTAATTTTTCATGAAGATTTAGATTAAAGATAGAAAAGGGTATGTTGCCATGCATGTAAAATGAGGGAAAGCATGCAGAATATCTTCCTCTCCTTTGCACATCGAGTTTCTTTTGTCAACAGGATTAAGTATTTCTCTTAAGGCATATGTTTTTGGATGCTTAAGGGATACATTCTTACGTCCATGTGATAGAGTAGCTTCTACTTTTACTAGAGGGAGATATTTTCATGCATCAAAGGTATGTGAGATTACTTTTTCAATTTTAATTGTTTCCCCCCACTTTTGATTGAAACTGTGTCACCAGGTTACTATTTTTAGATTATTGTCTCAGAGAAGTCACATAAGGATGTCTTTATATAAATACCTGTAGCCCATGGCAATATAGTAGCTGATTATTAACTGTTGGATAGAACCTCACCAGATTCTGCCCCAAAACACATTCCTAAAAGACACTATAAATGATCCTCGTCCTTCAGGTTCTATCCTAAGTCAACTCCATCACCTCCTTGAAACTCCCTGATCACACCTGCCAGCACCAGTCTCTTCCCCTCTTTTACTCGTCCATATTGCACACTGGTGCCCATTAAATTGGGGGTGCTTTGAGCGTGGGGAATGGGACCCTGCAGCACCTCCACGCTCACTGAATACATGAGTCTGTCAGAGAAGGAGAGTATGCACTGATGAATAAACTAGATCCTGTGAAGTTTAGTGGGTGGGTATCAGGTGGTTTTTCTTATACTCTCATTAGCTCTTATCCCCCTCGCAGTACAGGGAACTTCTTGAGGGCGGTCATCGTGTCCCTCCACTGTTGTCTCCCACAGCACAAGGCACACAGTTGTTGCTGAGTACGTACTCACTGAATGTAATTGAATTGAGTTCAGTGGGTAGGAAATAACGAAGACTTGTTTGAATTGGGCCTCATTCATTTAGCATTGAAACACCAGTCCTCAGAGTCACAAATCTAGTCCTCATCACCTCACTGTTTGGGACAACTTGCACTAAAAAAAATCCATGGATGGCTGCTGAACCCATTCTCATTTTGTGAACAAAATGTAAGCAGTTGAGAGAAGAGAAGGACTTAGGCATTTTTGTTATTCATTCACACCATCAGTGTGTGCTGGCTGGAGTTGGTGTTGGGTATAATGACCATTGTCACCCCACTCCATAGTACAGACATTTTCTGACCCCTGTGACAGTGCCTGGGGATGCAGGCGTTTTGAAGTGTTTGCAGCACATGCCCAGAAGTAGAGGAAGCTCTCTGGATCTGGGGAGAAGAAGATGGTATCTTCCACCAGATGTAGACATGAGTTTGAATCTCAGTTCCAGTACTTATATGCTTATGAGCTGAAGTCTTAGATAAATCACATAAATGCTCTAAATCACAGTTGCCTCATTTATCGAATGGGAATCAATGCCTACTTCACAGGCTTCTGGGAGTGTAAGAGAGAAGGTGATGAGGTGCCCCTGCAGTGACTGACACAGGGCTGAGATGCTAGCCTTTGTTACTGTTTACATCTTTAGTCCCTAGGTCTGGTATCTGGTAGGATAATAAGTGCTAAATCAAATTGACCCCAGTAAAAAAAACTCTATTGGGCTCATGAAACAATTTCTGTTGTGATGACAGGGAAAGAAACTATGGAGAGGTCCATTAAATGTGAATTTTTATGAATCAGAGGAGGTGGAAAAGTCTTTGTCCTCCTAGCTATATATGGAACTGTGTGGTATAACTTACGCGTCAATACTTTAGTAAGTGTCTCCTCTCTGATTAGCACCGAGAGCACTTTTTCACGTACCACAAAGGATTTAAAAACAGTAAAGACGGAACTGGTGTTGAACATTGGTGAAGAATTTGCCACCTCCATTGTGGAATGAGAGGGATGGTGGACAAGCATCTAAACCAGAAGCACCTGCTGTCATGGTGTCTGAAATTCTGTGATTAGAAACCCATCCCTCTGTTGTTCATTACTACTTACCATGACAATGCCAGGCGTTTGTGTAGCACCTTAGAGTTTATGATGCACTTTAATAGACACTATTTTACTTTATTATTTTTATACCAATCCAATGAAGTAAGAAGAAATTATTACTCCTATTTTGTAGATGACCATATAATTGGAAGTTTATGAAGCCAGGAAACCTCACTTCTACTCCAGAGCTCTTTTCCTCTGTGGACTTCTAAAGTCCTCTACGGACTTCTAAAGTCCTCTACTAATAGAGGAGATCTAGCAGTCTAGTTCCCAAAGAACGATGGGCCATTGGCTTCACAACGTCAGGGGTTCTTGGAGGGGTGAGAATTCTCTAAGGTAGGGTCTTCAGCCTGAACACATTGACATTTAGACATAATAGCTCTTTGCTGGAGGAGCTGTCCTGTGCGCTGTAGGATATTTAGCAGCATTCTTGCCTTTACCCATTAGATACCAATAACACCCCTCAACTGGGACAACAGAAAATGTCTCCAGATGTTGCCAAATACCCCTTGGGAAGAGGGAGCAAAATCATTCTCGTTGGGAACCAGTGCTCCAGAGAAGAGGTAAAAAATAAACGTCACCTATTCTATAGTTATCAGCAGGGCCAGATCTAAGCAGAAGTCCTGGAACCAAGGCAATTGCTATTTTTCACAGATACAGGTACAACCCTGCTTCTTAAGAATAGTTTAGTTGGTGCTGAAAGCTTTAGAGTACAGTGGGGATAGTGAGACACTCATCCCTGAGGAAGAGATATGGCTGGTCTCATAGGGAGAAATCTGCTAATATTCCAAGGCATAAGCCCAAGTAAGACTATTCATTGAAACATAAAGAGGGAGAATTGTCCAATGAAATGTACCCAGGGTGGACTAACCACACATGCTCTTTTTTGTAGCGTGCTATATAGCAACCATGGGTGGTGCCACTATCTATTTCTGTCTCCAAAATACCTTGGACCCTTTCTTGCTGTCAGAACCACTCTGCTTTAATACTCAAAAGGGTGAAGTGCGGGAGCATACAAGGCTATGAGTCTGGAGATGTAAGATTTGACTTTTTCGGGCACTAGTCACTAGTGTGTAACCTTAGGCAAGGCACTTTACCTCCTTGGATCTAGCTTTCTATATCTGAAAAGGAGATTAATTTCAATATCTCCAAGCTTTACATTTGTATAGTTTTCCTACTCTTACGACCACAACTAAATCACTACTAGTACTGCCAGCTAGTATGAATATAAGATTATACTGCAATGCACACCATCAGAAGTAATATGGTAATATTGGTGGTATCATTCTTGTAAAGTTAAAAAAATGTTCTAATGAAGCAGATTAAGGCTACTTACAATATAAGCATCCTTGGGCTCAGGAGGGCTAGGTCGGAAATGATCTACTTGGATATGAGAAATGAAGTAGCCAGGGCACTGAAGTCCATAACTTACCATGGTTAATGAATCTTCCTCTCCCTAGCCCAATACCCCAGGCAAAAGATAGGCATTGGTACCTATTAAATAAGAGCTAGGAGAAAAGGAATTACAGTCAAAACCCTCTTAAGACATTTTCAAAGGAGCAGCCATTAAAACTTCTAAACCAGGAAATCATCCTTGGAGAGAAGTGGAAAATCGCAGGTACAGTGCCATGCAAATGTGGCCATTTAATGAATACTAGTGGATGAGGAGGGTGATAAGAATAAATGCACGCTGGAGGGAAAAGTGGGAAGCAGGAACCTCTAAGGGGTGGTTAATTTTTTAACAAACTGTGAATTTGTACTAGAGGAAATGTCATCTGACCTGAAGACAGAGATTCTTAATGGACTGATTTCTCTCACTTCAAATCTGGGCTTCGGTGGTCATTATGGCCACACAGATGTAAGGTGCACATTTTCCGTTCTTCTGTTTTCGGAGGGAGGGACCATCACTTTCACAGTCAGGTGCTCTCTTTGAAATGAAAAGGCCTGGACTTCCCTTCCCTCATCTGTGACTACTTCCCTGGGCAAGTAGGGGAAGTTACTGGGCACCTGTCCCTCTAGCCCTTAGTTCTGCAAAAGCAACAATAAAGACATGCAGACAAGCAACAGTTAAATTATTGACTTACTGAATTTATTGATTTATTGATTAAGGAAGTGCTTATAGGTGTTACCACAAGAGAAAAGTTAGCTTTTTAAGTAAATATTGTGGTAACATCAAAACGATCTCTCGAGAGGGTTTAGAATTGGTCAAATTCCTTTGGGAACCTTTACTACCCTCTCCATAGAAGCATAGATCTGGATGGATATTGGTGTTCTCTGCCACATCATGCCCTTCTGGTCATCAGGTATCCACTTACTCCTTCAGTCCAAAGTCCCATCAGTTACTGCATTGATCTTCACATCTAACCTCCAGACATCTGGTCATGATATGATGATCTAAGAACCATAAAGGCAAATTATCCAAACATCAACTTTATTTAATATAAAATGGAGCAGAAGGGATGAGTTAATTGGTATATAGTATCTGTCACAGGCTATCTCTCCAGGAAGCAGACTCTGAGACAGGGGTTACCATGCAGGAAGTTACCCAGGGAGTGCCCTTGGAGCCCACACGTAGAAGGGAAAGGAAGAAAGCACACTCCTCAGCCAATCCCATGATGAAACTGCAGGTGGCCCTGCAGAATTGCCCAAAGGTAGGATGAGGAGGCTGGACCATTATACCCTAGGTTGACCAGTTATTGGATTTGGATACCTCTGGAAAGGGGCATGACCTTGGACAAGATATGAGGCAGCTCTCAGCTACAGCTGAGACAGTTATTGAAATGTGCTGTCTGAGTGCTGCTGTCATGTGGCAGTTTTACCAAATAGTTACTACTGCACAATATAGATCAACAGTCTGCTCTATCTGTTTCTTTGTCTTATATATTATATATTTGAGATATTCATTTTTGCAGCATCTCACTTCAAGCTACCAATTTCTGTATTTGTCACTAGGTTTACCACTACACAACTCTCAAATCCCAGTGGCTCAACACTATGCAAGCATCTTTCTCATTCCTGTCATATCCAGTGCATGTCAGGTGGTTCTCCTTCAAGCGCTGATTCCAATCTTGTGAATCAGCCCCCTTCCATCTTTTGATACCACCATCTGCAACAAATGGCATCTAAGATTTTCTAACAGGAGAAAGAAAACAGAGGATGGAGCATGGGGGATTTGGAAAGGCTTGAAAATTAGGCTTGTTAGGCTTGAAAATTTCAGACATCACTTCTGCTCACATTCCACTGTCTGTGACTCAGTCAAATGCTTCTTTTAACTGCAAGGAAGCTTGGAAATATATTTTAGTGTGTGTATAGCATGAAGAGCACAAATAGAGTGTTGATGGGCAGCCATCTTTTGCTCCAGATGGGTTGGAGCAAGAATTTTTTAAAAAGTTGTGAAGGACCTTGTATTACCCCGTTATGGAAACTGGACAATAATGTTGAAAAGTGATTAAGGGAGGTGGCTGAAATAAAGGGAAAAATTAAAGGTGGATGGTGATGTACAGGAGAGGAGGATCCAGCAATGCAAAGTGAGAAGCAATATTCAGAGAGGTGTTGAAGAGTCTTAGGAGAGAGTGAGGTTCTAGAAACCAAAGGAGGAAAGGTTTTCTAGAAATCTAAGGTATCAAATACTAGAGTGATCAAAATGATGGACAGTGAAAGGGCAAACGATGCCAAGTGCTAGAAAGGTGGGGGAACAGCTTGAATATTGATATACACACTTTGGGAAACTCTATCGACTAATGATGAAAAAGAAGTGTATTTTTGTGTGATCCAAAAGACATGTTTGGATGTTAATAGCAACACTATTTGTAATAGCCAAGAACTGGAAATGATTCAGATGCTCATCAGCAGTAGAATGGTTAAATAAGTTGTGGTATAGTCATGCATTGGAATATGCTATTGTAATAAAAGTAAGCATTATGGATAAATCCAATCTATGGTATTAGAAATTAGGATAGTGGTTATCCTTGGTGGTTAGGTGTGACTGGAAGGGGACAGGAGAGGTCTTTCTGGTAATGTTTGAGATTTGGGTAATGGTTACATGGTGTAATAGAATAATGACTCCCCCAAAGTATCTGGAATCTGTGAAAATGTCACCTTACATGGCTAAAAGGATTTGGGGTTGAGACTGGAAGATTAGATTAGTCTAGATTTTATGTATGTATAAAATATGTGTGTGTGTGTGTATATATATATATATATATATATATATATATATACATACATTTATATATCAGACTTTAGTAAAAATTTATATTAAGAGAAGGATTGGACAGGAGAATTGTCTTTGGATTTAACAGTTAGATAGTCATTTATAACCCTATTGAAAGTAGTTTCAGTAGAGTGGTAGCAGTAGGAGCCAGATTATAGTGGCTTGGAAGGCAAAAGGAAGTTGAGGAAGGCGAAGAGTGGGTATGGATTCTTTCTTTAAAAGTTTATCAGTTATGGGAGAAAAAAGTTATGTTTTTAGTTGCGGGGTGGTGCACTGAGATAGGATACGGGAAGAGTTCTATTTAGGCTGAGAGAGCCTTGAATAATTTTTTAGGCTGAAGGGAAGAAACTAGAGAAGTTATAGGAGAGAATGCTCAAATAAGAAAGAGATGAAAATAGTCTCTTTTTCAAAGATGAATATTTCCTTTTCTTTTCCCCCAGTAAGCAAGAGGAGAACTGAATATTTATCAGCACATAAAGGAGCATCTGGAGATCTTATGCATATGGGAAGCTTAGTGCCCTTTCTGCTGCTCCTTTAGGGTACCTGGACTAAGTTGTTTTATGTTTATTTGTGTCAGTTAGCTATTGCTGTGGGACAACACACCCCAAACTTAGTTGCTTATGCTGAATATGATTTATTTAGCTCCTGAGTTTATAGGTTAGTTGGATGATTCTGTAGCCTGGGTTGGCTTGGTTGACCTTTGTTAGGCTTTCTCATTTGTCTGCCATCAGCTAAGGAGTCAGCTGGTCTAAGATGGCCCCAGGGGGGATGATTTGTCTCCATTCCATACTCTCTTGTATCCATCAGCAGGCTTGCCTTAGCTTATCTCATGGGAGAGGCAGGGTTTCAAGAGAGCAAGCAGAGCTATGTAAGACGTCTTGAGGCCTAGACTTGTAACTGTCACCCTGTCACTTCCACCTCATTCTTCAGGGCAAATCGTGTCACGAGACAAGCCCAAATTCAGGCAGTGGAGAAATGAATTTAACCTTTTAGTGGGAAGAGCTACAGAATCACATTGCAAGAGGCATAGATACAGGGAAAGAAACAATTCAGGCCATCCTTGCAATCAATATACTACAATATTCTTCCTTTTTTTTGGTTTTGGCTTTGCTGCGCGGCTTGCAGGATCTTAGTTCCCCGCCCAGGGATTGAACCTGTGCCCCTTGCAGTGGAAGAACAGAGTCCTAACCAAGGGACCGCCAGGGAAGTCCCTAAAATATTCTTTCCAAGTCATGGAATTATGGCCAAAGATAGCATTTGAGGGATATTTTTCCGTGTTGATTTAGCTCTAGCTTTGTTGTTACTCTGACTTCATTTTCTCAGGGGCTGCCTTCTAGTCCATAGCACAGACTCCTCTGGCCACTGGACAGTCACGATTTGGGATGACTGGTGGTAGAGTATTTGTTTTTCTGAGGTGTCCAGAAACTATTGACCCAATGTTCTGTAAGATCATGCCTTTGTACCTCTCCCAGTTTTAGAGGGAGGGAAATTTTGTCCATTAGTAGCTGAGATGTGTAGTCAATACAGTATTCAGGTTTAGATTTATCAAGAGATAATTCAAATTATCTCACTTAAGAGATTCCGGATCTGGTTAAACTCACTGAAAATCTGGATCAAATATTAGCTTTTCTATTACAGGGATATCAAATTTCGGATATGCTTCATTATGATTCGACTTCTTGGCACATGCTAAAAAGCACACCAGTGATCTCGTGGGAACGAATGTGAAACAGATCACAGACCAGGCTTTGGGTCAAAATGTCCCCTCCTCCTCTCCACCTTCTCATTCTATTTTTTTTCCTGAATAGGATATACCCCATATTGATATTCAGTACAGATACCTGGCATGCAATTTATTATGTCAAACTGAAAAATGCCTGTGGTCATACAGGTTTTTATAGCTGTGGTTTTCTCCAACTCAAATCTTTTTGAGTATCTATGTGTCGGCAGAAAGTTCGAAGTAGGCTGGATACAGAAACCATGAGTGGACAAAAGACACCTTTAGAAGCTACAAACCGGCAACCAGAAAGCCTTTTAGCTGTAAGTCAGCAGACTTTTATGTCAAGCTTGGCTGGCTAATTATTGCTTATAATTTGCATTAGGATTAATTAACTAATTAGAGAGGAATGTCTGAAGGCAAAGTTATGGCTCTGCTTGTCAAGCTGAGGACTTTAATTATTCTGATATTTTTAATTATAATCAGCTGCTGAATGAGTATTACATCGTCAGCTACTGTCGCTGAAACTAGGCTGGGCCACGGAGCCAGAGGAGTGATGGGTCGTCACTCTTCCTCCTACAGCAAGGGAAAGGTATGACCCACCCACCCCTAGGAAAAAAAACTTCAAACAGCAGCAGTCTTTAAAACTGCACATACATCTGGATAAACCACTGCAGTTCAGGTGGGTATGCCAGTTAGAGATGGAAGTAGAGACTTCTCCTAAGCAGAATAAAGAGATCTGCCTTGTGCCTATGTCTGATTGTAGCTGGCAAGGAGTCTTGGGAGGTGATCCTACTGATAGACCGGGCTTATCCTGGAAACTGCTTTGACTGTTCCAAAGAAAGTTACTAAATAAATGTGCCGAGTACAGAGTAAATACTCAGTAAAATTATTGAATGCATTGCGACACATTGGTATATAATACACAGAAACTAGCAAATTCAAATTAGCCCAGCAGCTAATTTCACAGGATACCTGGTAGTTCTGCAAGAATATCAGAAATAAAAATCAAATCCTTTATCCTAGATGTTATAGTTAAACAATGGTGGGAAACATAGTGGAAAAAACTGCCTCCAAATGAGTCATGGAAAGATGAAAGATGATAATTTTTTCTTGGTGGTTGAAGAGCTAAAAGCTTCTTCTCAGATAATCACAACAAAGAAGCTCTAAACTTAAGTGATGTTAAAGGTTCCAGATGACTTACAAACTGGCAAAGGCCTGTGGATTTACTGTCCAGGCGCAACACAAATGTTGTGCTGATTTCTTTTCTTTTTTAAAGATGCCCAGAAGTGAATTCAAAGATACTCAATCACACAGACACTCCATGAGAATCGGCAGTGTTTTCTTTGAGAATGTGGTTTGGGAATGAGGTCAGACTATTAGCCCTTCATTATAGCAAAAATGCTCTGCATTTAGCAGTTTTCCACCTTTGTACAGAGGGGAGCAAATAAGGGGACATGGCCAGTCATAAAATGATAGCCTTGTAAGACCTGGAAAAGATCTGTAGTGTTTAAGAGCATGGGTGCCTCTTTTTATTTATTTAACAAACACTTGTATAGCCTTTAACTTCTGCCTGGTACTGTTTGAAGCACTTGCAAATGACCTTATAAGAAACCCCCATATTGCTGAGGCCCAGAGGTTAAGGGACTTGCCCAGGGTAACACAACCAGCCTGCGCGGGGCTGGGAATTGAGCCCTGGCTCAAGAGGCCATGCTCATCATGGCTATGATAGGCTGACTCACTCGATGTGACTTGAATCCTGACCTCTCTTAATTCTCGTGTTCTCATCAGTCAGTGGGGAATAATAATAATACTTATATCATGGAGTTTTGGGGAGGATTCAATGAAGTAAGGCCTGTGGAGCATTTCTCACAGATCCGAACTATAGCACATGCTTAATATATGTGCTGTTTAGGTAGATACAGGTCCAACTCCCCAATTTTGTACTGTTAGGAGCCAGGGATCAATGGTTAAGTGACTTGCCCAAAGTCAACATCAGCAGATATCTCAGCTAAGAGAGGGATGTTTGGTATACAATTCCTAGTCCAAGTTCTTTCCAATGACTGCATCATGCTTTTAGAATGACTAATTTGTCTCCCAGTTTGTCCCGGACTTTCCCAGTTTTACTACCGACAGTGCTGTGTCTCAGGAGACCTCTCCAACCCCCCTCCGAAACTCATCACCCTGCTTCTCATCTAATTGTTCTCTCCAGCAGACAGGTCATCCTGCCTTGCTCCCTGACTTCTGACTTCTTGGTGAAAAGTTCCCTCCAACTTTTAAACCCTTTGCACCAAACATAGGTGAGAAAGCTCTAAATAGTCTCAGAGCATGCAAATATTTCTACTACCTTGGAAAAAAATGGAATTGGCTGATTTTGTCACTGCTTTATCAAGTGTTCTTGTGTTTTGTTCACACACACACAATATCACAGAAGGTACAGCACCATGATAACCCTTTAATGTCTACTGCTTTACATTTTCAAAACACTTTCAGACCCGTTATCTCATTTGGCCTTGTTTAATCTTTGCAATGTTCTATCTCCATTTTGCCCGTGAGGAAATGGGAGCTCAGATAGTTATGACTTGCCGAAAGTCACAAACCTGGGCCTCTTACTCAAAGACTAGTGTTCTTTCTCCTACCCGGTATTAGTACATGGTAGGACTTTATAATAATGGATAATTCTTTTCACTCAAGCCAGAGACAGGATAAGAATAGGGCACTTACCTCAGTGCAAAATTTAAGGAGTCATCAAAAAACTCAGTAATCAAGATAAATAATATTCTAATTTAATATTTGAGAAGTAAAAACATATGCAAAAAACCGTGATGAACAAAATACCAACTTTTTAAAAAAAAACATGATTGGACATTCATATAGAAAAAAAATAATTTAGACACAGACCTTATAGCCATCACAAAAATTAACTCAAAATGGATCATAGACTGAAATGTAAAACACAAAACCGTAAAACTCCTAGAAGATAACAGGAGAAAATCTAGATGGGTATGGCAGTGCCTTTTTAGATACAACACCAAAGAAATAACTTATGAAATATTTATGAAAGAAATAATTGATAAGGTGGAATTCAATAAAATTAAAAACTTCTGCTCTGCAAGTGCTCTGTGATGACCTAGAAGGGTGGGATGCGGGGGGAGGGAGGTCCAAGAGGGAGGGGATATATGTATACATATAGCTGATTCGCTTCATTGTACAGCAGAAACTAACCCAATATTGTAAAGCAGTTATACTCCAATAAAAAAAAAAGACAGTGCCAAGAGAATTAGACAACAAACCACAAATTGGGAGGAAATATTTGCAGAAGACATATCTGATAAAGGGCTGTTATTCAAAATATACAACAGTAAGAAAGCAACCAACCTGATTAAAAAATGGACCAAAGACTTTAACAGATATTTCACCAAAGAAGATATACAGATGGCAAATAAGCAGACGAAAGATGCTTCACATCATATTCCATCAGAGAAATGCAAAGTTGAAATAACAATGAGATACCACTACACACCTATTAGAATGGTCAAAATCCAGAATGCTGACAACATCAAATGCTGGTGAGGATGTGGAGCAACAGGAACTCTCATTCATTTCTGGTGGGAATGCAAAATGGTACAGCCACTTGGGAAGATGGTTTGGCAGTTTGTTACAAAACTGAACATAGTCTTACCATAAGATTCAGCAGTGATGCTTCTTGGTATGTATGCAAATAAGCTGCGTACTTATGCCCACACAAAAATTTGCACATGAATATTTATAGCAGCTTTACTCATCATTGTTAAAACCTCTAAGTAACCAAGGTGAGTGAATGGATAAATAAACTGTTGTACATCCAGACAATGGAGTATCATTCAGTGCCTAAAAGAAATTAGCTATCAAGCCATGAAAAGACATGGAGGAGCCTTAAATGCATATTAACAAGGAAAAGAAGGCAATCTGAAAAGGCTACATGCTGTATGATTCCAACTGTACGATATTCTGGAAAAGGCAAAACTATGAAGACAATAAAAAGATCAGTGGTTGCTAGGCGTGGCAGGTGGGGAGAGATGAATAGGCAGAGCACAAAGGATTTTTAGGTCTGTGAAACTACTCTGTATGATGGTATAACAATTGATATATATCATTTTACTTTTGTCCAGACCCGTAGAATGTACATCAGCAAGAGTAAACTATGGACTTTGGGTGATTATGATGTGTTAATGTAGGTTTACCCTTGGTTAAAAAAGTATACGATTTTGGTGAGTGGTGTTGGTAATGGGGGAGGCTCTGCATGTGTGGGGCAGGGGGTATTTGGGAAATCTCTGTACCTCTCTCAATTTTGTTGTAAACCTTAAACTGCTCTGAAAAAAAAAGACAGGATTTAATGCTATGTTTTCGCAACCTTGCCTCACTCTCCTCACCCTAATCCTGGTCTTGCACACAAGTTCTTTTGCTGTAATGAAGAAGAATGAACTCCCTTGGTGGACTGGAATAAAGATTCAGTTAGTAAACTTTCTGTCTTCTGGGTTCAACAAACCTGCCTCGTTCGTTTTCCTTTTTATTTTCTAACTTATTTCCTTCTTGGAGCATTTTCCTCTCTTTTTTTATTCAAGTGTAGTTGATTTACAATGTTGCATTAGTTTCAGGTGTACAGCAAAGTGATTCAGCTATACATATACAGGTATATATATATATATATATATATATATATATATATATATACACACACACACACACATACATATATATATTCATTTTCAGATTCTTTTCCCTTATAGATTATTACAAGATATTGAGTATGGTTCCCTATGCTATACAGTTAAGACCTTGTTGGTGGTCTATTTTCTATACAGTGGTGTGTATACGCTAATCCCAAACTCCTAATTTATACCTCCCCCTTTCCCCTTTGGTAACCATAAGTTTATTTTCTATGTCTGTGACTCTATTTCTGTTTTGTAAATAAGTTCACTTGTATCATTTCCTCTCCTGTCAATACTTTTTATAATAGTTGTAAGAACCCATCTTGTGAGTCATCTGTGGGTAATTCTCCAGAACCTCGACCTCCTCGAAAATGTGTTGCCTGCTTAACTTAGGCCCACCAAACACAGCTCACCCAGCATGGGCACGTCTGTGAGAACGGGCCATGGTGCAGGAGTTGCTGCTGGGTCTTTCAGAAGCATGAACTGTAGCCGGAATTGCAAAGACAGCACTTACAGGGCCAGGGCGTTGGGGGACTGGGAGGGTCATCACGAAGGTGGTGGCAGCAGCTCCTGGGGCTGCAGGTTCTTTCAGATGTTTATGATTTGGGGCCTGCCTTACAAAGAAATCTTCTGCTCCAAAAGGAAGTAGTGTACTCACCAGCAGGGGCTGGCTGACTGTTCTTGATTAGAGACCATCTGTGGTGAGTATTAGAAGTAAACGTCTCTGGAAAAAGTGTACACGTTTATGCTCTGGCATGCCATTTGCATCACACTGCCTCCTCGGCAAAATATGTTTAAAAAAATCTCAAGCTGGTTGCTTTTTTTTTTTTTCTTCCTCACCAGTCAGCATTCTTTTGCTTGAAAGGGCTTTCATCTACAAGGCTGCCTCTTCCTGTCACTTCCCTCACCCCTTAGGAATCAAAAGCCACTTCATCAAGCTCAGGCATCAAAATGAACAAAACAATGAGATTGTCAGTGTTCAATGACTAATGCAGGTTTACTGCCCATGATGCCGATATGGAGACAAGTGTGGAATACCTCTAATTTTTTCTAATAACAGCAGGCAGATCAGCACTGTTTTTTCGGTTATATCACTAATTTTAAAGTAGAGCAAAGACAAAAATAGGGCAGAAAAACTTAGAGATGCTTTCACCTGAGAGGAAAAACAGGTCCTTCATTCCCAGAGCACCAAAAAAGGGAAAATACCAATGTGGGTTTTTTTGTTTTTTGTGTTTTTTTTAGAGGGAAAAAACAGAGAAATGTATAGAGGGCAAACACACACGTGTACACACACGTGCATATAACCCTGACACAAAGGGCACTAAACAAAGACAGTGGTTCCCCAGTATGAGCAGAATACTGAGTACCTTAGAAGGAGAGATCTTATAGCCCCTTTGAATTCTTATTGTCCTTACAAAAGAAGTGCTTATCAACACAGGACCACCTCTATTGTCACACATGGCTGTGAAAGAAACTATTCCACAAGAGTAAATATTTTAGGAAATGGGCATTTTTAAGGTCCCCAAACAACACATTGATCCTTTGGCCACTAAGGGGTTTGACCACCTCATGAGGCTCTACCAGCCGTGATCAGTTATCGTCCTGTGCTCTCCCCCGGTGGTGCCTCTGGCGTCTATTTATGTGCACAGAGTTTCTTGCCTGTATGCTAAGTCGCCCCAGACTCTACTTTTTCATCCAACGCCTTGTGTCAATTTCAGCAGTTTTTATATCCGCTTTGTTGACAGCCATCACTGTTGTCAACATTTCATCAAATTGTATCTGTCTCCAGAGGTCTTCCTAGCAGACCCAAATGTCTCTTCTGATCTATTCTTTTTATCTACTGTGGGTCAGTACATTGGAGAACCAAACCTTTTAGATTTCTGTCTAAAATGAGGCTCCAAGAAAGGGCTTTTCTGTAGACCACGAGCATAAGCTTTAGGTCATGAGTTGAAGCTCCAACTTCTTCCTGTGTTCTGGATAGCTGAGCCTGCTAGGGAACTGAGTTTCAGGTACGTAGGATGTCTTGTTGTGAAGTTATTTTTACATAGGTCATCTCTCCAGCATCACTATAAGCTCCAGTGTGGCAGGGACCCCTGTCTTACAAGATTCTGAATGTGTGCACTGCCTGGAGTGGAACTTTATACAGAGTTGGACTTTAACAAACATGTGATACATGGACCCTCCGAGCCTCAGTTTCCTCATTTACAATGCAATGGATGTTATCGCCACGAGCAATTCCCTGGGGAAAAGGGACGCTAAAAATAAGATTATTCTAGTGTGTGTACCTGTGACACTATAAGGATGGTGAATCTCTTTTGTTCTTTCTAAGGTTATATTGGTCCTAATACTTGGTGCTAAAACAGCCTTTCCTTTACGAAATGGTGACTATAATAAGTGATTCTAAAAATGTCTTACCTGTGATGATATACTACATTGGCAATCCATTTCAGTATCTCAACTGAAATGAAACAAAACTATTATTAGTTTGTAAAATTCAGTTAAAAGCACTGAACTAGAGCAAAATTCCAATCATAACATTCTATACATTTATAAATGTTTCTTAAAATACATATATTTTTAAAATATGTATAAACCTCAACAATACATGATAGATTGAATATATAAATAGGCTTAAGAAAGATTAGTTAAATTCCTTTAGGCACGGTCCCTCATGCATACTTAAAGTCAGCAGATTTCTGGAGGGACAGAGTTTACTTACTTCAGTTGATGTCATGAAAGCCTCCTGCACTTTCCAGGCTTTTCCTTTAGTTCCTCACAAAGTCAGAAAACAGGCCAGAACAATCGGCTGTCTGACCCTGGAGGGCAATTCTGAAAGTTGTCTAAACATTCTTCCTTCACGTTCCAGCGGCCCCCATCCCACTCCCCTTGCCAGCTCTTGGTTCAGAAGAAGGTGAAGAAAAAGAGAAAAGAAGGGACGTTATTTTAACCGTTTGGGTGTCTGCAAGAACACTTGCTTGAAACTTTCATCCAGGCATTTTTACACTGAAATGCCCTTAGTGTGTAACTTGGCTCTGCTGAGTGAGGCTCAGTGAGAGTTGATATGTGTCACATGGGAAGCTCTTGGTGGGACAGTCATACTCTAAGGTGGAACAGAGCCGCCCAGCAAAGACGAGTCATTTCTCCCCCGTGTTCTCTTCTGTCCTTGCAAAGAGAGGGACCGTGTGTGTCTCTGAGGACGTGGGAAGGAAAACACTCCGTCTTGTCTCCTCTGCTTTCTTGGCTGCAGCTTGCTTAGAATTGCTCGCCTGAACCAGTGGTTTCAGCGATGGCTGGCAAAGCGGCTACCTTCTTTCCCTTCAGGAGATTGTGAGAACGGAGCAGGAAACTGAGTGGCAGGGGCAGCTGTGGAATGGAGTGGCCACAGCCGGGGTCACTGCCGTTGAGGAAACTCAGGAACAGTGTCTGGGACGTTACCCCCTCTCCACAGTTGTTTAGAAATGCTGAATACTCAGCAAACACCTGAAATCCTTCGGAGGACAGACTATGTCATCCTTAGGGAACATTTTACTGGGCTGATTTTCTTTCATGACCTTTTCAAACCTTCATTTAGAGAGCTACCTAGTCTTGACATTCATACATTTACTTATTCAATAGGTATTTATTCAGCACTGAATGTGTGCCTTGTGCTATGTGAGATTCTAGGGATTCAAATATAAACGTCTGCCCTTGAGGAACCCATAGTCTGGCAGGACCTAGAAAGACCCAACAATACTACAATAGACTAAAGGGTCATCAAGCCTCCCAGATTTTGTTCCAAGCATGGGTGGTGTGTGTGTGTGTGTGTGTGTGTGTCTCTGCTGGTGATGAGGAGAAATAATCAGGGAAGAAGTTAACAGGGAGGTGACCTTGAAATTGGATATCATAGAAGTATGGGACTTTGTGGTGTACCAAGAAGGTGGGAAGGAAGTTGAGAACAGGGAGAACCACATTCATGGAGACATGGAAGGATGGGCACGTTTGTAACTGGATAGATGAGGATGGCTGGAGTATTGGGTGTGGGTTTGCTTGAGCTCATGGGAGATGCTGCTGGAAAGGGGACAGCTAAGACCCCATAGAGTTCCACAGGTTCTCATCCCCACTGAGGAGAGTTGGTGGATTCCAGAAGCCCATTTCCGTCTTAGCTGCTGCTCTTCACCTGAAACACAAAGAAGCAGGAGGGAACCCATGGGACATGAATTATGTATGTCAAGGTCAGCCACTGAGCTGGCCGCTTTATATGTTATCTTAATCTTTACGAGCAACCAGAGAATTATGAGATATTCACATTTGACAAATGTGAAAACTGGGTCTTGCCCAAAGCCACACAATCGGCACGATAGTCTTGGAATTCTACTCGGATCTGTATGGATTTATAGTCTTTCTCAATTGTTGCTTCTGATGGTTACTTTCAAAAATGATGAATGACCCTCTTAATATGAATATAAAAATTGGATTAATTTTATGGACTTGGTGAAAAACGTGGGCTTTTTTCCACAGACAACAAAATGCCCTTCAAAATGTCCTTCACGGGGACAAGGAGACTGGGAGCCCTGGAGGGGCTACCTAGGACTGCCAATGGCTGTCTGGGGGTGCCTGGCAGGAACAGAGCCCATCAAGCGGGAGAGAAGGGAGCAGCAGATAGCCAGTTGCAAGCCCTGGAGAAGCATTCCAAAATCAGGGGATTTGCATACTAAAATTGAAAGCATACTTGCATTCAGGAATCAAACGCATGCATTACCACTGTCCTGGAAATAGGCTGACTCAGACCATACAGCTAAATAAAAGAATAATGTTTACTCAGAACTGATGTACTTGTTTAAAAAGTTAATGTTTTAAGCTTTCTGCCTTCTAGCAAAACATCGCTAATCTAATTAGAGCTTTCCAACCCCACTTGGCCTGCAAGCGGGCCTGCAGTGCATTGACTGCTCACCAGACAGGATGGACCCCAGGCCCTTTCTCCTCACCCCCTCAGCTTAAAAAGTTCAGCTCTACCCTCCTTCCCATCACCAAATGTTTTCTTCTCATTTCTAAGCCAGCCACCAGGCACATTCCAGCACTTTGCACTCCCAAGAATCCCAGAAAGTGAGTTTATTTGGGTGATAGGTCTTCCCTTAAAGGCATTCTTAGAACACTGTGTGGTGAACAGCACATATCTAATTGCAAAGGCAAGGAGATTTTAGCAACAGAGGGATTTTATAACATAAGGCTGCTTCCAGAGGGGAAGGATCTTTAAGACTCCCCTACCTCAGACTTTAGCAAGTTGGTTCTTTGAAACTTTTTGCCCGTTCTCAAGTTGTAGCCGGCTAGCTTTTACCGTCTAGGGCACTGGCAGGTGGTGGGCTGGAGAGGTTGTGGTTGATGAAGTTTAAGTTTAGGTGGAATTAATTAGCCATAATCCCATTCTAAACCTAGTTTGCTTTTAATCTTTCAAGATCCAGGAAGGAGCGAGCGCAGAGGGTGTTACAAAAAAATCATGAAATAAAGATGTGAATGCCAGTCTGTGAAGTTTTCCTGCAATTTACACAGAATGGAAACTAGTCTGGCTGCAGTGGTGTCTGGGGGTGCTGGTTGAGAACAGGGGTGTAGCCCTGCATTACTCCTCTCCAATTCCCACAGCTGCTGACTTTGGAGGTGATGAAGGGATGGAGTAGAATTGGGATGAGGGGTAGTAACAGTGAACGTCTGTATCCCAGGACTCCCATTGTCTCAGAGCCCTCCCCTGTCTATCCCTCACTTCATATTTACACAACCCAGGAGGGGAGTTAGTGCAGGTATTGGTGTTCCCAGGTCACAAAGGAATCACGTGGGTCATAGCTGTTACGTGGTTTGCATAGCAGTGCGCAGATGTTTCACACCACAGGTGGGATTAAACACTTAGTAAGTGCAGTTTTCAAAGTTCTGAATGGTTAGGGTACTCAGTGTAAGGAATCAATAAGGTTCCTCCTCTTGCTCGTGTAAGTTTCTAGAAGTGAGATGGAGGGAGGCAAGATCATGACCATCTCTTCCTCATGTCAACCCCTCCCCCACCTTCAAAAGGTTAAAGTATGTGTTAGTGTTAGTGACAAGGTAGCCTGGGACCCAGTGAGACACTTTTCCATCTTTGGATTCAGAACTCAGTGCATGACCCTTTCACCCTCTCCTGGGGCTGAGCAGCCTGACCCTTGTCCACACCCCAGGAGGCACCTGACTCCTGCCTTTGCAAGCACTTGGATCTCTTTGAGTCTGATGGTCTTATTTTCTTCCAAATCTCAAGGTCTGAACCTTACATTAAGTTCTGGTGGGTGAGGTTTAAGAACCCTGGTGAGGAAGAGTTATGCAACTGTGAAACCAGCAGTTAAAACCAAAACCAAAAGCAAAACCAAGCAAACAAACAAACAAAACAGAACAGAAAGTGTGTTTATTGTTCAGAACAAATACGGTAGAGGGAAACCAGCTTATTTTCTCAAGCTTTTACTCAAACATATTAATGTTGAATGAATTTGGGGGGCACACTCTGATTTAGTTCATTTCTTCATGGTTTGCTTGAGTCAAATTCTGTGTCTTCCACTGAGAAAAAAGCTGTGGTCCCGCTTCCTACCTGCCTTGTTAATGATACTCCGCCCAGACACAGCGGGTAACGTTGCCATTATCTTATGGCTCATGTGCCACGTTGCACAATACTTGCATTGTAACTCAGAATTCAGCCATCGCCCAGTTGCAGTATAGGGGAGATTATATCAAAAGTAGTGTTTACAGTGTACTAATAGCCTCATAAAGATAAACATCGGACATTCATTTGAAAACCTAAATCATTGTGTCAGTTCTTAAGTTTCCATAAACAGCTTCCTTATGTATGTGTCTCTGCTCTGGTGTGCATAAAATTGCCAAGGCTTTCAGCAGACCCTGCCTCTGCCCCATTCATAGAAGAGTGCGAGCACGGCCCATGGACACAGAGCAACATTTGGCTCCACAGGCCACCCCCACCGCCACTTCCCTTTGGTTCCAGGGCCAGACACGTAGGGAGAGGAGACTTTCAATTTAGAAGCTAAGCACATTGTTCAAACATACTTCCTGATGATACGTCTGAAGAGTCTTGTTCTGTCTGTGCTTCTCCTACTCAGGAACAGAGTCTATGAGGCAACATTCTGACTCACTGTTTGGGTTCACATTTTTGAACGAAGAGAAAAAGGTTGATGCAGGACACCCAAAATGCCCATATTTCCCTATGGGAGGGCTAAGAGTGCTGGTTCTGGAGTCAGAGAGACTTCAGATTCAGCGCCAGTTCCATCACTTGCTAACTGTACAAACTTGGATGAGGTACTACTTCACCTCTCTGAGCTTCAGTTTGCCTGGTATTTCAAGTGAGAATAATTTATCTCAGAGGGTATTTGTGAGGATTAACTAAGTGCACATAAAGCACCTATCCCAGTGCTCAATACCAAGCAAATGATCAATAAATGTTAATTAGTATTATTATATTTGCCACCGTGGAGGACCACCTACAGGGTTGTTTCAGAGAATGAATATAATAATGCCAGCAAAAGCTCTTAGCACAGCCTTTGGTCCACGCCCTTAGATTTTCTCGTATGGCAAGGAAAAAAAAATCTGTATTCATACTCAATTCATGGATTTTAATTAGTGAGTAAAATAAACTCTCTCTCTAGTTTCCATCAGGATACAGGTGTGAGATTCTCTTTTAAATGCCCTTCTCGTTTCTATTTGCTGTTCCTTTGTTCTGAAACATGCTGGGTAGGTGGGCGCATTTCCAAAGCTGGTACATCTGGATTTGGTTGAGTCAAAACTTTGTCTGTGGTTTATCTTGTGATAGCTCAGGTTATCCCAGGAGACTAGAGACCACCTGGAGACTTCAGTTTTGGCATCCAAAGTAAGCTAGCATCCTCTGTAGATAAGCACCCACGTACCAGGAATATATGTCTATTGATACATAAATATATAAACAGGCTGAAAGCCAGTACCCTTAGCTGGTGGTGAGTCAGCTTTTGGGTGAGCCCCAAAAGCCAACAGGACTGTGAGGTGCTTCTTATGCAGAGCCCAGAGACCCTTGGGTTGAACTCTGATAGGATTTTAGATCTAAGCATGCCTTAGCAGGTAATAATGCCACCTGAAATTTCCATGGCACTATGTTCTTTTCAAAGAGCTTTCACATAAAATATCTTATCACAGTTGTTTTGTGATGTAGGCAATGCAAAAATTTTCATCCCCACTTTACCTTTAGAAGAAAATGTAGGTTCAGAAACATTAAGTGGTTCCAGGAACCCACTGAGTTGGGACAGCCTGGACCATGAAAAGGTGCTCCCGTGGCACTGGAGAAAAAGCTGTGCCATGAGGAGAGGTCCCCTGGAAGGGTGAACAGCTGAAGAGGGGTTGCCTCTCGTTTCTGGGGTGGGGTCTCCTTATAAATGAGTTATCTCTGTGGTCCCTTGGTTCCCACAAGCTGTGCTGATGTCTTCTGATTCCCAGTCCTTCTTGCCTACCTCAGGGATCCTCAGGTATCCTCAGGTAGTCTGTGGTTCCCATTTCTTTTCTTTTTTTTTTTTTTTTTTTTAGTTGTTTCTGAGATATACATTTTAAAGTAAGAACTAGAACTATGACTTATAACATTATACCAGAACATATAAGATTTTTAGCAATTTCATGTAATGTCTGAAGCACTTATATTAACATATTTCCATACAAATAACCCAAAGAAAGTTTAGTATTAGTTTTTTCTTTTGTTTTGTTTTGGTTTTTTATACAGCAGGTTCTTATTAGTCATCAATTTTATACACATCAGTGTATACGTGTCAATCCCAATCGCCCAATTCAGCATACCACCATCCCCCGCCCCACGGTTTTCCCCCCTTGGTGTCCATACGTTTGTTCACTACATCTGTGTCTCAACTTCTGCCCTGCAAACCGGCTCATCTGTATCATTTTTCTAGGTTCCACATACATGCGTTAATATGCGATATTTGTTTTTCTCTTTCTGACTTACTTCACTCTGTATGACAGTCTCTAGATCCATCCATGTCTCAACAAATGACTCAATTTCGTTCCTTTTTATGGCTGAGTAATATTCCATTGTATATATGTACCACATCTTCTTTATCCATTCGTCTGCTGATGGGCATTTAGGTTGCTTCCATGACCTGGCTATTGTAAATAGTGCTGCAATGAACATTCGGGTGCATGTGTCTTTTTGAATTACGGTTTTCTCTGGGTATATGCCCAGTAGTGGGATTGCTGGGTCATATGGTAATTCTATTTTTAGTTTTTTAAGGAACCTCCATATTGTTCTCCATAGTGGCTGTATCAATTTACATTCCCACCAACAGTGCAAGAGGGTTCCCTTTTCTCCACACCCTCTCCAGCATTTATTGTTTGTAGATTTTCTGATGATGCCCATTCTAACTGGTGTGAGGTGACACCTCATTGTAGTTTTGATTTGCATTTCTCTAATAATTAGTGATGTTGAGCAGCTTTTCATGTGCTTCTTGGCCATCTGTGTGTCTTCTTTGGAGAAATATCTATTTAGGTCTTCTGCCCATTTTTGGATTGGGTTGTTTGTTTCTTTAATATTGAGCTGCATGAGCTGTTTATATATTTTAGAGATTAATCCTTTGTCCGTTGATTCGTTTGAAATATTTTCTCCCACCCATTCTGAGGGTTGTCTTTTCATCTTGTTTATGGTTTCCATTGCTGTGCAAAAGCTTTGAAGTTTCATTAGGTCCCATTTGTTTATTTTTGTTTTCATGTCCATTAC
Source organism: Eschrichtius robustus (assembly GCF_028021215.1). Classification (NCBI taxonomy): domain Eukaryota; kingdom Metazoa; phylum Chordata; class Mammalia; order Artiodactyla; family Eschrichtiidae; genus Eschrichtius; species Eschrichtius robustus. The sequence goes on from NC_090835.1 coordinate 82,214,981, forward strand.
TCTAGGAGGTGGATCAAAAAAGATCTTGCTGTGATTTATGTCAAAGAGTGTTCTTCCTATGTTTTCCTCTAAGAGTTTTATAGTGTCTGGTCTTACATTTAGGTCTCCAATCCATTTTGAGTTTATTTTTGTGTATGGTGTTAGGGAGTGTTCTAATTTCATACTTTTACATGTAGCTGTCCAGTATTCCCAGCACCACTTATTGAAGAGACTGTCTTTTCTCCACTGTATATCTTTTCCTCCTCTGTCATAGATTAGTTGACCATAGGTGCGTGGGTTTATCTCTGGGCTTTCTATCTTGTTCCATTGATCTATGTTTCTGTTTTTGTGCCAGTACCATATTGTCTTGATTACTGTAGCTTTGTAGTATAGTCTGAAGTCAGGGAGTCTGATTCCTCCATCTCCGTTTTTATCCCTCAAGACTGCTTTGGCTATTCAGGGTCTTTTGTGTCTCCATACAAATTTTAAAATTATTTGTTCTGGTTCCGTAAAAAATGCCATTGGTAATTTGATAAGGATTGCATTGAATCTGTAGATTACTTTGGGTAGTATAGTCATTTTCACAATATTGATTCTTCCAATCCAGAACATGGTATATCTCTCCATCTGTTGGTATCATCTTTAATTTCTTTCATCAGTGTCTTATAGTTTTCTGCATATAGGTCTTTTGTCTCCCTAGGTAGGTTTATTTCTAGGTATTTTATTCTTTTTGTTGCAATGGTAAATGGGAGTGTTTCCTTAATTTCTCTTTCAGATTTTTCATCATTAGTGTATAGGAATGCAAGAGATTTCTTTGCATTACTTTTGTATCCTCCAACTTTACCAAATTCATTGATTAGCTCTAGTAGTTTTCTGGTGGCATTTTTAGGATTCTCTATGTATAGTATCATGTCATCTGCAAACAGTGACAGTTTTACTTCTTCTTTTCCAATGTGTATTCCTTTTGTTTCTTTTTCTTCTCTGATTGCTGTGGCTAGGACTTCCAAAACTATGTTTAATATTAGTGGTGAGAGTGGACATCCTTGTCTTGTTCCTGATCTTAAAGGAAATGCTTTAAGTTTTTCACCATTGAGAATGATGTTTGCTGTGGGTTTGTCATATATGGCCTTTATTATGTTCAGGTAGGTTCCCTCTATGCCCACTTTCTGGAGAGCTTTTATCATAAATGGGTGCTGAATTTTGTCAAAAGCTTTTTCTGCATCTATAGAGATGATCGTATGGTTTTTATTCTTCAATTTGTTAATATGGTGTATCACATTGATTGATTTGCATATACTGAAGAATCCTTGCATCCCTGGGATAAATCCCACTTGATCGTGGTGTATGATCCTTTTAATGTGTTGTTGGATTCTGTTTGCTAGTATTTTGTTGAGGATTTTTGCATCTATATTCATTAGTGTTATTGGTCTGTAATTTTCTTTTTTTGTAGTATCTTTGTCTGGTTTTGGTATCAGGGTGATGGTGGCCTCATAGAATGAGTTTGGGAGTGTTCCTTCCTCTGCAATTTTTTGGAAGAGTTTGAGAAGGATGGGTGTTAGCTCTTCTCTAAATGTTTGATAGAATTCACCTGTGAAGCCCTCTAGTCCTGGACTTTTGTTTGTTGGAAGATTTTTAATCACAGTTTCAAGTTCATTACTTGTGATTTGTCTGTTCATATTTTCTACTTCTTCCTGGTTCAGTCTTGGAATGTTATACCTTTCTAAGAATTTGTCCATTTCTTCCAGGTTGTCCATTTTATTGGCATAGAATTGCTTGTAGTAGTCTCTTAGGATGCTTTGTATTTCTGCGGTGTCTCTTGTGACTTCTCCTTTTTCATTTCTAATTTTATTGATTTGAGTCCTCTCCCTGTTTTTCTTGATGAGTCTGGCTAATGGTTTATCAATTTTGTTTATCTTCTCAAAGAACCAGCTTTTAGTTTTATTGATCTTTGCTATTGTTTTCTTTATTTCTATTTCATTTATTTCTGCTCTGATCTTTATGATTTCTTTCCTTCTGCTAACTTTGGGTTTTGTTTGTTCTTCTTTCTCTAGTTCCTGTAGGTGGAAGGTTAGATTGTTTATTTGAGATTTTTCTTGTTTCTTGAGGTAGGCTTGTATAGCTATAACTTTCCCTCTTAGAACTGCTTTTGCTGCATCCCATAGGTTTTGGATCGTTGTGTTTTCATTGTCATTTGTCTCTAGGTATTTTTTGATTTCCTCTTTGATTTCTTCAGTGATCTCTTGGTTATTTAGTAACGTATTGTTTAGCCTCCATGTGTTTGTCTTTTTTACGTTTTTTCCCTGTAATTCATTTCTAATCTCATAGCGTTGTGGTCCAAAAACATGCTTGACATGATTTCAATTTTCTTAAATTTATTGAGGCTTGATTTGTGACCCAAGATGTGATCTATCCTGGAGAATGTTCTGTGCGCACTTGAGAAGAAAGTGTAATCTGCTGTTTTTGGATGGAATGTCCTATAAATATCAATTAAATCTATCTGGTCTATTGTGTCATTTAAAGCTTCTGTTTCCTTATTTACTTTCATTTTGGATGATCTGTCTATTGGTGTAAGTGAGGTGTTAAAGTCCCCCACTATTATTGTGTTACTGTCGATTTCCTCCTTTATAGCTGTTAGCAGTTGCCGTATGTATTGAGGTGCTCCTATGTTGGGTGCATATATATTTATAATTGTTATATCTTCTTCTTGGATTGATCCCTTGATCATTATGTAGTGTCCTTCCTTGTCTCTTGTAACATTCTTTATTTTAAAGTCTATTTTATCTGATATGAGTATAGCTACTCCAGCTTTCTTTTGATTTCCATTTGCATGGAATATCTTTTTCCATCCCCTCAGTTTCCGTCTGTATGTGTCCCTAGGTCTGAAGTGGGTCTCTTGTAGACAGCATATATATGGGTCTTGTTTTTGTATCCATTCAGCAAGCCTGTGTCTTTTGGTTGTAGCATTTAATCCAGTCACATTTAAGGTAATTATCGATATGTATGTTCCTGTGACCATTTTCTTCATTGTTTTGGGTTTGTTTTTGTAGGTCCTTTTCTTCTCTTGTGTTTCCTACTTAGAGAAGTTCCTTTAGCATTTGTTGTAGAGCTGGTTTGGTGGTGCTGAATTCTCTTAGCTTTTGCTTGTCTGTAAAGCTTTTGATTTCTCCATCGAATCTGAATGAGATCCTTGCTGGGTAGAGTAATCTTTGTTGTAGGTTCTTCCCTTTCATCACTTTAAGTATATCATGCCACTCCCTTCTGGCTTGTAGAGTTTCTGCTGAGAAATCAGCTGTTAACCTTATGGGGGTTCCCTTGTATGTTATTTGTCCTTTTTCCCGTGCTGCTTTTAATAATTTTTCTTTGTCTTTAATTTTTGCCAATTTGATTACTATGTGTCTCGGCGTGTTTCTCCTTGGGTTTATCCTGTATGGGACTCGCTGCACTTCCTGGACTTGGGTGGCTATTTCCTTTCCCATGTTAGGGAAGTTTTCGACTATAATCTCTTCAAATATTTTCTCGGGTCCTTTCTCTCTGTCTTCTCCTTCTGGGACCCCTATAATGCGAATGTTGTTGCATTTAATGTTGTCCCAGAGGTCTCTTAGGCTGTCTTTATTTCTTTTCATTCTTTTTTCTTTATTCTGTTCCGCAGCAGTGAATTCCACCATTCTGTCTTCCAGGTCACTTATCCGTTCTTCTGCCTCAGTTGTTCTGCTATTGATTCCTTCTAGTGTGGTTTTCATTTCAGTTATTGTATTGTTCATCTCTGTTTGTTTGTTCTTTAATTCTTCTAGGTCTTTGTTAAACATTTCTTGCATCTTCTCGCTCTTTGCCTCCATTCTTTTTCCGAGTTCCTGGATCATCTTCACTATCGTTATTCTGAATTCTTTTTCTGGAAGGTTGCCTATCTCCACTTCATTTAGTTGTTTTTCTGGGGTTTTATCTTGTTCCTTCATCTGGTACATAGCCCTCTGCCTTTTCATCTTGTCTACCTTTCTGTGAATGTGGTTTTTGTTCCACAGGCTGCAGGATAGTAGTTCTTCTTGCTTCTGCTGTCTGCCCTCCGTGGTTCCCATTTCTGATGTGAAATCCTTCCTGTGGTTACACACCTACCAGCTGCTGCCAGTATTGCTACCTCTATGAAAAGGTTCTCACACTTTTGTGTGCAACTGACTTACCTGTAGTGTTAATTAAAAATGAACTCCGGATCAAATTTTGAAATTCTGATTTAAGAGACTCTGGATGGAAGTGTGTGTGTGTGTGTGTGTGTGTGTGTGTGTGTGTGTGTGTTGTGGATTCAGTGGTTGCTGAAGCTGGCTTGGAAGAACCTATGGGGTGCATCTTTTCCTGTCTCTGCATTCTGTGCCACAGTATCTTGAAATTGGCTTTGGTGGGAGTTTTGGCCCATGGAGATCAGCAAGTGTTACAAATCAGCACCTCTGCCCCAACCCCACAAGTTGGTTGTTGAACATTTACTGACACAGTACTGAGTGGTTGCATTGAGTTCCAACTGCTCACTCAGCCCTCAGATGATTCAAACCTGTGCCTGTAAATCATAGGTGGGATACAGACAGATCATAAACTCACAACTTCCTTTTCTTTGTCCTATTTTTCCCTGTGAAATGTTAAAAAATGCAAATTACGCTTTTCCTTTCCAGGAAGGCTTAATTACATAATTTTTGTATTTCTAGCATATGTCACAGCTCTTTTCATAATAAGAATCATTTAGCACCTACTATTTCCCGGCCCTATTCTAGTGAATAAAATAAAGCCCTTTCTCTTTTGGGACATGCACAGAATTCAAAAGTCTATAACTCCTTGGAAATTTCATGGAATTGGAGGAGATTCCATGTAGCTGGAGCAAAGTGAGGGAGTGAGAGAATGATAAGGGATAAGACTGGCTTTGTATGCAGACACAAGTAAAGAGTTTGTATTTAATTTGAAGTTTCATAGGAAGCCTTATTAAATCTCAAGCAGAGGAGATTTATGTTTCAAAAAGATCTCTCTGTTTGCTGTTTGAGAACTTACTGTGGAGGGCAAAAAAGAAATCTGGGTAATGAAACTCATTTTTTCTTAAATTTTTTCAAAGAAAAATTTTCTACAATCCCCTTAGGCCCTCTTAAGGACAGATTTCTTCCTTACAACTTCAGGAATGCAAGTCTTCAAGCTGAACACTATGGGAGAATTGCATCATTGGTAAATAGGTGGAATCACTTCAGAAGCAACATGTTGTAAGAAGTTATATAAGTACTTTCTATTTTTTTAATACTTGGTCTCTTTTGACCATTAGGCCCAGGCCCTTGACTTCAGGTTAAAAAACATTCAACCAGCACTATCCAAAAGAATTTTCTGCAGTGATAACAGTATTCTATAGTTGTGGTCTCCAAAATGGTAGCTATTTTCCACATGTGGCTAATGAGCACTTGAAATATAGCTAGTGTGACTGAGGAGTTGGATTTTTAATTTTATTTAATTTTCATTAATTTAAAGTTAAACAGCCACATGGGGCAAGTAGCTACCATATTGGACAGTGCAGTCCTAGAACTTCTATGTCTCTGGCAATGCAGGTGACATCTCTGAGCCCCTGTATTTAGTTAATAATACTTATCTGTTAGGAGAGCATTAAATGATATATATAAAAGCATAAAGCCTGGTGTCTGGCAGCTCCCAGGACCACAGTAGAGGTTGGATTCGGTGGTGCACTGGAACAGGAATGAACTGGCTCATGAGAGTCAATTTCTCACATCCCTTCCCAACTCTGAGTTCACTGACAACATACTTAAGTCATGGTTGGAATATCTACACCATGGAAATCAGCAACCACTGTACTTCGGGGCCCCCCAACCCATCCTAATCCCAAGAGCCAGCTGTTAACAATTTACCAACACACCATTGGTAGGGTGCATTTACACATCCTATTTATTTATACTTGTTTCTACTACCAGAAATTTAATTCTTTCATGGATCCTTTTCCTTTTCATTATTTCTACAACATCGTTTTAGTATTCCATTTCCTTCTTTACCTGACTTTCACAAGCCTTCTGTGCTTCTGTGTTTCTACTTCTGTGTTTCAGAGAAGCTTCTGCGTGAGGAAGACTATGCATCTTTTTTTTTCTTTTTTTTTTTTTTCCTTTTAAATTTTAGGTCATTCCGGTTTGCCTATTCCTTCTTTGCTGTGAAGGAAGCAACCAGCTGGCTACACAATGTAGTCACAATGACACTTTCAGAGGAAAACCCGGATGCTCTGTGTCTCCCTCTGTCGCACCCTTATCTTGGGCAGGTGCTTTGTCTTCAGTTCCTAAACTTTTACACTCACCGGCAAACCATTTTGTAAAACGTTGCAAAGTACATCTCTGTTTTGCTCCTGTCGTCCTGTTTCCGGTAATTTTTACTGGTGTTTCATCTGCAAACTAGATTAGGAAGATTATATATTCATTATTGATGACTCTCTTTTCTCAGCAATATGGTTTTAAGGTAACTATCCAAAAATTTTACATCCCTAAACCCTATCTCAGCCAGGGACTTAGTAAAACATCTGCAGATAGTTTATCAGTTAAAAAGCTTACATTAAAGATGATACTAAATGAAGACCTTTGGCCGTCAAAACTGTTGAGAGCCTGTTTTGACTTGTGAGCTCTGACCTCTACCAACGGGTTAACCCTGATTAAATTTCCAGGTGTGATCCCATCTGGATGAACTCTAAGAAACTCTACCCCATTGATTTTCAAAACACTTTCATTTTTTTTAAAGCAACAGAATCCTTTCTTCAAAAATAATTTACATGGAAGTCCAGTACATAAGAGGCAAATGCTGAGTTTTTCTGGTTTTGGTGTAGGCAACAAATCTACCCAGAAGGAGGGACTTCAGATAGAATCGTTTGAAAAACATTGACAAACCCGACTTATTTTTTTTAAAGGGAGTTCTATTCTTTACCATTATTAAACATCCATTCTGTGGGTGGACAGTCCTTCTGAACTATACAATATTTTCTCTTTTAAAAAACAATACATCTTGTTTTCTGAGGCCAATACTTTATATAAATATCAAGAGAGCAAGCAGGCTTTAGGTATGTCTTTTCTATCTAACTACTAAACAAACAAAAAGAGAGAGAGAGAGGGAACTGCTAGAAAAAATGGATAACTGTTGAATCATATGTCTCTGAAAGCTAATATTATGTTAACTAATTTAATGCCACCTTCTATAGTTACCTGCCGATATAACAACCTTTAAAACAAAAGAACAAAAATGAGTTATTTGTTCTTCATAAAACACAAGGTTTGAAAATGTATGAAATCTTTTAAGACAATTTACAGCATAATAACAATATACTTAAAATAGAATATTAATTTAATTTAATACGTTTCTTATGAAGTCATATAAGGCCTAAATAAGAAAGGCCTAGAAAGGTCTTTTCAAAAGTTTTGTACTCTTAGCAACACATTTGCCTTGGCAGATTTATCAGTCAACAATCTTACTCAAAATAACAATCTAATCTGAATAGTATAAAGGTCAAAGTTAATTTGGAAATACTCAAGAGTAAAGAAGATTGGGTGTTAAATAGATTATTTATTCACTAGTAACCTCTGAACTGTTTCTAGAGGATAATTCGTTTTAACAAACAGCGTGTCTATGGCCCACTATGTGGAAATAGGAATATTGTCTATGAAGGGAGGGTTTTGTTTGGGCTTCTTGCTTGATTTCTACAGTAAGTCAACTGTTCATGTGTTTTCTATAATTACTCACATTTAATTTGTTTCTTAGGGCACAGCAGAAGCTCTGATGATAGAAACAATGTCTATTGAGTATTATAGGAAAGATCTGTAGTCTTCTCTTCTTCCAGGAAAGATTCCTAATCTGGAGTCCCAGGACCCATAGTCAGCAGCTGATAGTTGGGATTTAAGAAATTTTTCAGCTCACTAAAATTGTAAAAACAAAACATTTGTATATATGCACATGTGTGATTTTCTAAGGAGTTCTAACTTTTACAATCTTCTTAAAAGGATTCGTGTGAAAAAAAAAGATAAAGAGAACCTACCAAAACATTATATTCTTTTTTTTTTATTGAAGTGTAGCTGATTTATAATGTTTCAGGTGTACAGAAAAGTGATTGTTTTATATATATATATGTGTATGTATATATATATATATATATATATATATATATATATATATATATATATATATATATATACACACATACATACAAACATACATATTCTTTTCCATTATGGTTTATTATAAGATATTAAACACAGTTCCCTGTGCTATGCAGTAGGTCCTTGTTGTTTATGCAATTTATATATACTAATGTATATCTGCTAATCCCAAACTCCTAATTTATCCTTCCGCCACTTTCCCCCTTGGTAACTGTAAGGTTGTTTTCTATGTCTCAGTGCCTGTTTCTGTTTTGTAAATAAGTTCATTTGTATCATATTTTAGATTCCACATGTAAGTGATATCATGTGGTATTGTCTTTCTCTGTCTGACTTAATTCACTTAGTATGATAATATCTAGGTCCATCCATGTTGCTGCAAATGGCATTATTTCATTCTTTTTTATGGCTGAGTAATATTCCATTGTATGTATATATACCACATCTTCTTTATTCATTCATTATCGATGTCCATTTAGATTATACCCTTGACTGTATTATCTTGAACCTTGTCTTCCTGACTGACTCACTTACCTCCTTCTTGCCCAAGAGTAAACCAGGCTAAATGGTGTTTCAAGTTTGAACCCAAAGTTTTGTAGAAGTTTTGAGGAATAGACCTGTGAAATCTTTAATTCCATCTTGTTGGAAAGTTGTTGAGGATATTGTTTATCATGTTATTAAGAACCTTCCCTAAGAAGACCCATTTCAGAAAATTCTTTTACAGATTATCCTTCTTAAAGACTTCACTTCTCCCATGAAATTGACTCTTTTTTTTTGATAATAAGTCTGGAATCAACTCTAAGCGTCAAAAGCTGCGTGAGGGCTCACACGACCTGCATGGTTTTGCATGATCCTCCTCTACCTGGTCCTGGTTTAGAGTTTCTGCTCTTATTGTTATTTTTCTTTCTATTCTTATTTATATGTTCTATTTTTTATTCACTGTTGATGTAAGCCTTCTCAAAGGAGAGTTAAGGGGAAGAATAAATGAATATCCGACCTGCAAGTGGGGAAATTAAATTTCAGTTTGGTGGCTACCTTAAAGTAACAGAGCCCATTCCACGTGTATGCTTCAACCCAGGCCTCTCACATACCAGATCTGTTCTTTGGCTAGTTTGCCATATAGATGGCTCAAAATACTGGTTATTAGGAATCAGGGAAACTTGTACATCTATGGGAAACTCCCCTCCCCTCTATCCCTTCCCAAGTTGTGAAACTACATCCTCTTTAGCTTTCTGGAAATATCACCTTCTTACTGTAGGCAATGTAGTAACTATGAAATTTGTCTTTTCTATTTGCAAGAGCATTTTAGGAAAGTGTGGGTAGGAGCAGAGTGCGAGACAAACATAGGGGCAGAAAAGCTTTGGTTGCATGTCTTCCTGCTCTTTCTGCCTGTGTCCCCTCTTGCAGAGAGAGATAGAATATTATAGTTGTGAGAACATGGAGTCTGTAGCCAAACAGATTAATAACGTTCAGCTCCCCGCTTGCTACCTGTGTGACCTAGGGAAAGTTGCTTCACCTATTTGTGCAAAATTATCCTTTATCCTATAAGGATAGGATAGTTGTGCAGATTGAGGAGTTAATGTATAAAAAGCACTTAGAACAGGGCCTGGTATATAATACAGTCTCAGCATGTATTATATATTATAATTACTGCCAGAACTCTGGATAGGTACTGCATGAACACTCTCACCTTGTGGAAAGAGATTGCTTGGAAAACGTAGGAGAGTCAGCTCTTTCTCCTACCTGTAAAAAAAATTAGTCCTCTGTATATTTTCACCAGGGCAAAATTCAGCGAGCACAGAAAATGGGTTTAAAAAACATCCAGATGTCATTTCGCATACAAATCAAGAGCAGGGTCTGAATTTCAAACCATTCCTTTGGTACCTGCCCAAATCGATTTTGGCCGAGAGCAGGAGGGATGGAGTGGGAAGAAGTCATCGAAATTGCGTGCACAGTGTTGTTGTTCCAACTTGGGAGGTTGGAGTGAAGCCACCTCGAAGGTTTGGCCTTGTATGTTTGTGATCCTAGGAAATTTCCCCAGCATGAAAGTTGTGCTTCGGGGAACAGAAAGAAATAATGATTTTTGTATCTGTAAATAAGGCCGTTGCTATGTGTGAGTGGCAATGTTCCAGAGACATTAGCTATTTTCACTTTCTTGTGGTCCACCCATGAATTACAAAGCGCAAAAGGGTGTTCCCTTCCCAGTTGAAAATAGCTTTTGGCAGCATTTTCTGACACAGTTCTTCAATGCACCACAGGACCTGTCACCTCAATCATTTTGTGTTCCCTTTCATCCTCCCACAAAAGTGATTTTAAGAAGGGAAGGTAACTGATCAGATGAAGCCAAGAGACGTGTGAGTGTGTTAATAACAACCTGTCAAAACCTGGGAGAGCCAGATGCAAACATGTTACATTAGGGGTGAGGTGGGCTCCTAAACTGCTCATAACCTGATTTACCTTAAACTCTGCAAATGTCCCTTTCTCCACCTATCCTGAGAACGATATTCTCCTCTCATCTTCATCACCAATATTGTGATAATCAATAGCAAACCTGTTTTTTTTTTTTTTTTTTAAAGCATGTACAAGGCTCACAACTCATAAAAATTCACTCCTGGCCTCCTTGATTCCCAAAAGAATATTCTTTACTGGGAGAAACTCAATCACATCATCATCAAGTATTTCATAGGAATTTTAATATAATGAAGTTCAAATCTTCAAGTAGGCCTTGGCACTGGAAATAAATGGAAGCCTTAAGAGATACAAAATGGACCACTTTGGTCCAAGTATTGTTCCAAATGCTTCACTTACATTAATTAATTTAGACCTCCATAAAGACGTCATGAGTTAAGTACTAGGATTATCACCATTTTACAGGTAAAGAAACTGAGGCACAGAGGAGCTAAGGATCTTGCTTATGTTTGTACAGCCCATTAGGAATTAGAGGAAGGATTCAAACCCAGGTAGGTGTCTCCAGGAAGCTCTTCTGGCCGTACCATGTGGCCTCTTGTGGTAAAGACAACGTACTACAAGGTTGTCAGTTCTTCTGAGAGACAGTGATAATTGAGAATTCAATGAGGTTTCTTCCCTTCTTACGGATCAGCTGGAGTAGAAATATAAAAAACTCCAGTTGCCAGGTACATTAGAGATTGCTTAGGTCCAAAGACATCTCACAGCTAGTTGGTGAGAGACCCAGGGCTCAAAATCTGGCTTCCTTTCTCCTTGTTTCTTGACCATCTCTTATACCACGAGTGACTAATTAAAGTGGGTTTCACTGAGAAATATTCTCAAAGAAGTCTTCCTTGTTTCCTCCTCTGTGTTCTGTTCCACTCCCAGGGCCTCCTACTTCAAGATGCGGAATGCCAGAAGGAAGATGGGCAGGTGGTCAAGATCCTGGGATTTGAGTCCCGACTCTGACATTTTCTAGCTGTGTGAACCTAGGCAACACTCTTTATCCTGGGACCATGTATCTCCTCATCTAGACAATGGTAGTAGATGCCTGCCTTTTTTTTTTTTTTAAATTGGGGTATAGTTGTTTTACAGTGTTGTGTTAGTTTCTACTGTACAGCAAAGTGGAGTTCCCTGTGCTATCCAGTAGGTTCTCATTAGTTATCTATTAGTGTCCATACGTTTGCTCTCTACATCTGTGTCTCTATTCCTGCCCTGCAAACAGGTTCATCTGTACCATTTTTCTAGATTCCACATATATGCTTAAATACACGATATTTGTTTTTCTCTTTCTGACGTACTTCACTCTGTATGACAGTCTCTAGGTCCATCCACATCTCTACAAATGACCCGATTTCATTCCTTTCTGTGACTGAGTAATATTCCATTGTATATATGTACCATACCTTCTTTATCCATCCGTCTGTCGATGAGCATTTAGGTTGCTTCTGTGACCTGTAAATGCCTGCCTTTTTTTCATGTCCCTGGGTTTTTTTTCAAGAATCAACATTTCTAGATCTCTAGATCTTTGCTACTTGAGGTATGGTCCACACATCAGTGGCACTTGGGCCAGTTAGAAATAAGGGATCTCAGGCACAACTTCAAATCTACTGAATCAGAACCAGCATTTTAACAAGATCTTTGAGGGATCTGTGTCACATTAAAGTTTGAGAAGCACCATGAAAGTGTCACAGCTTTCAAGCACAGCACAGAGAGGAAGGGTTGCTATGGCTTTCCACCTCTTCCCATCTCTCCCTTCTGCTGCTCTAAAAGGGTAATTCAGGCCACGAATCCCTTACTCTCAAAACCAGTTTTGGAATTCAGAATTTTTTGTATTTTGAAAGGCAATATGCTACATGTACTGTATATTATTTAACACCTTCAGCAGGATCAGGGTAGCTAGCGCCCTTAAATAAAACACAGTGACTATGATTCTGAGTGAGATAGATAAAGATGAAATAAATCTTTATTATTATCTTCAGTGTGGTTGCTGCAAACTTTGAAGATAACTTTTGGGTTTCAGAGCTTTTGGGGGTTTGGAATGGCTGGTGAAGACTGTGGATTTGAACTTCCCAGGGACGTGCTGACCTTGGTCTGGGAGAGCTCTGGGGTGTGATTTCCACCTGGAGCAGCTCTTCTCTGGGCAAAGCCCGTGTGGCCTTGGTTGGACCAAGGGTGGGAACATGAGATCCCAGGATGAGGCTGCCCCAGGATTCCCTGGGGTACCATCTGGGGCTTCCTGCCTCTGCAAGATCCTACTGACCGCCTAAACCCAAGGCAGATGCATGGTTTGGGTGAGAGAGACAGCTCATTTTCTTCTTCAGCCTGGAATATTAAGCCTGAGCAAAGAGTGGAGTGGGTAGTAGGTGTAGGCAGCTCTCTTCACATCACAACAAAGATAGCATGATTCCTAAAAAGAAGGGGGCTTAGCTTATTGTTGCTTTTTAATCCTCCAGAAATCAAATAAATAACTCAAGAAAATTAAAATGTCTCTTGAAGGTATTAATGATGAGGGTGCTTTAATCACATAAACAAATGTTTTAATGATAAAACTTCTCAAAAAAAAAACCAAACAAAAAACGGAACAAACTACACCCCCAATCTGATCCTTTGCACTCCCTTTTACGCTACCTTAAACTTACTCAAATTATGTCTGAGGGCTCCAGCAGGCAGAACATTAGGGCTGCTTCTCTAGCATGGATGCCTTTGTTGTAGCTCTGCTGGAAGAAAAAGAAAGGGGAAAAAAATCCATTAGTGTAACTTCATCACTGATATTCAAAATAAGATCTAGCTGAAAGGAAAAACCCTTTGAAGAGCCTGCAAGGTTTAAAAGATGGAAAAGAATAAAGCATCTGGTTCAGAAGAGTTAGTGTCTGATCCCAGCTCTTCCCCAAGCTGCTGGGAGGAACTGGAAAACTCTCCTCTATTTGTCTGGGACCCAAGACATCTGGTGGGTAGGTGATGCTGGACGAACAGGGTATGCCTTTCCCACCAGAAATACCTGCCAACTCACCCCAGAGCCCTTCCAGAGACAGTGAAACTGAAATGACCATCTGCTCCAAAGTGAGCCAGCACTGGAGCATGTATAGGAACTCATGTCTGATGGCGCCCAGAGCTTCTTTTATTAGGGCAGGATCTTCATTTGTATTATTTCAGTTACTCTTCATAAAACCCTGGGAGATTATTCCCGCATTCTATGGAGCAGGAAACTGAAGCTCAGGAGGTTAAGTAAATTGCCAGAGGTCACACAGCTAGAACCCAGGTCTGCCTAACCCCCAAAACTGTTCTCTTAACCACTGTGGCTTCCAGTTTTATCCTGAGGCTTAGACTTGCTTGAGGAGCCCTGGAGTTCAGAGTATAGTAGAGGTGCTCTGGGCAGCAAGGCCGGACATAAGTACTGTCCACAGAAAAGGTGTTGGGTAAGGAGTGAGGGGGCAGCAGGACCAGGAATCATGAACCCACAGGTGATTTATGGCTCCTTTTCAACCTGCCTTCTTTCTTATAATCATAGGATTATAGTGATGAAATGAAACTCCTAAAACCAATCTATCCCCTGCCTTTAGGCAGTGGTTCATTTAAACCAGACAGTTTTCTCCCTTTGTTTAAAGTTCTTAAGAGGCAGAATTTCCAAATCACTCAAAGATACCTATGACAGGGGCTCACAGGTCTCGTAGTGATTAATCTTTTTGTGATAATAAGCCCAAATTAATTTCCAAACATTTATTGAGTTCCTACATTGTGCCCTGTGCTAAGATAGATGGGATGTGTGTGTGTGTGTGTGTGTGTGTGTGTGTGTGTGTGTGTTAGGTGTTATAAGGAGGCACAGGTAGCTTGCCCTTAGATTTCTTATAATTTTCTTGGATCAAGAGTGATACAATTGTAGTAATTAAAACCCAGTTTAAATATATTCAGAAATTACTAGCTAAGCAGCAGTAATCTACTTCTGATTCTGCCAGAAATGAGCCATATGACTTGGTACATGTCACTAGACCTCTCTGACATTCAGCTTCCTCTTGTTGTAAAGTGAGGGGCAGGCAATCTTGCCATGATGGTTGCCTAGCAGCCTGCAGAATACAGGTTCTGGGATGTGGGGTGGAGACTGTGAGGGTGATAAGAACTCAGAAGAGGAGAGCTCCCGGAGAGACTGGTTAAGGCTTTGGGGAGGAGGAGGGACTTCAGTTGGTTCCTGAAGAATGGGTAGCCTTGGCCTAGGGAGAGGGGAGGACACTTAGGAAGACAGCAGGAAACAAGAATGAGCATTACCTGTTGACCAGCTAGTGAGGGGCCAGCTGAGGGCACAGCTGGGAAGGGAAGAGTGGAGCCAAATTACCTAAAATTGCATTTAGATTTGAGGTATTGGGGTAAGAGGGGACATCTCATTAAAAACAACAACAACCAAAAAGAAAGGGAAAAGAAGAGAGAAAGGAACTTATAGAGCCCCTGTAGTACCCTAGGCACTAGGCTAGGTTCTTGAGATCTAGAACCGTCTCCACCCTCCAGAAGTAGAAATTAGTTTTCTCACCCTACAGATGATGAAATGAGGCTCAGAGAGGTAAAGTAACTTGCCTCTGGTCACCTTGTAAGAATGGATTCAGGTCTATTTAACTCAAAGCCTGAGATTTCTGGATGGGCCAGGATATGAATTATATATGTGGTGGAAGTTTTATGAGAAAGTGGAGTGAGAATCACCTAGCATTCAGGAAACCAGAGGAATGCAGAGGTGAGGCAAGCTTAAGGGCAGCAGGGTGAGGCAGAGAGCAGTCGTTCTAAGGAATATTCTGGAAGACTTGAAGGGAAAGTAGATGGGTTATGGGGCTATGGTGCTAGAAATGGATAAATAAAAGATGATGACAATGTTTGGAATATGAAAAGCTTGGAAATCCTTGACTCTACAGATACCAAGTAGGAAGAGAAGCTAGTCTGGAGATGACGATGACTCAAATCTCAGACACGCGGAGTCTGAGGTGAAAGTGATCTCCTCCATGGCGTGTCCAGAAGGATGCTTCTGCAGTGGATGCAGGAGTCTTGGCTTAAAGGCAGGACAATGCTAATGACAAAGCTACGGGGATTATTAGTGAAGAGAGATCATGGAAATCTTGAAAAAGGGGGAACTCTGCAATGGAGATAAGAGAGTGGAGCTCTCTCAGGAGGTGTGTGGGAAGAGGAAGAGAGGTCTGCATGGGAGGCAGAGTGGGTATGCAAGGAGAACACAGGAACACCAGAGCGCAGAGCACCTAGAAGCTGCGTGGAAAGGGACTTACAGGAAAGTGGGGCAGAATGAGGAGGGCAGGGGTGTGGGGACGCATTACTCCTCAGAAATTCTAATTATAACAGAGAAGTCTATTAGAATGAAAGATCCAGACCACTTGTGTGTGTGTGTGTGTGTGTGTGTGCATCATTTCAAAGATCTTTTCTCTTTTGTTATTTCTTCAGGCAAATTGTATAATTATAATCCTCAGATTTTCTGCAAGAGAAAAGCTCTATTGCAAAATTTGCTCTGATACAGCTTTATACTGGAAAGCAGTATACTTTCCTAGGTTTCCATAGGGTGTTAACTGCCGAAATTGTCATACAGATTTTTTTTTTTTTAAACCTCTTTATTGGAGTATAATTGCTTTACAATGGTGTGTTAGTTTCTGCTTTATAACAAAGTAAATCAGTTATACATATACATATGTTCCCATATCTCTTCCCTCTCGCATCTCCCTCCCTCCCACCCTCCCTATCCCACCCCTCTAGGTGGTCACAGAGCACCGAGCTGATCTCCCCGTGCTATGCGGTTGCTTCCCACTAGCTATCTATTTTACCTTTGGTAGTGTATATATGTCTATGCCACTCTCTCACCCTGTCACATCTTACCCCTCCCCCTCCCCATATCCTCAAGTCCATTCTCTAGTAGGTCTGTGTCTTTATTCCCATCTTGCCACTAGGTTCTTCATGACCTTTATTTTCCCTTAGATTCCATATATATGTGTTAGCATACTGTACTTTGTTTTTCTCTTTCTGACTTACTTCACTCTGTATGACAGACTCTAACTCCATCCACCTCACTACAAATAACTCCATTTCATTTCTTTTTATGGCTGAGTAATATTCCATTGTATATATGTGCCACATCTTCTTTATCCATTCATCCGATGATGGACACTTAGGTTGCTTCCATGTCCTGGCTATTGTAAATAGAGCTGCAATGAACATTTTGGTACATGACTCTTTTTGAATTATGGTTTTCTCAGGGTACATGCCCAGTAGTGGGATTGCTGGATCGTATGGTAGTTCTATTTTTAGTTTTTTAAGGAACCTCCATACTGTTCTCCATAGTGGCTGTATCAATTTACATTCCCACCAACAGTGCAAGAGTGTTCCCTTTTCTCCACACCCTCTCCAGCATTTATTGTTTCTAGATTTTTTGATGATGGCCATTCTGACCGGTGTGAGATGATACCTCATTGTAGTTTTGATTTGCATTTCTCTAATGATTAAGGATGTTGAGCATTCTTTCATGTGTCTGTAGGCCATCTGTATATCTTCTTTGGAGAAATGTCTGTTTAGGTCTTCTGCCCATTTTTGGATTGGGTTGTTTGTTTTTTTGTTATTGAGCTGCATGAGCTGCTTGTAAATCTTGGAGATTAATCCTTTGTCAGTTGCTTCATTTGCAAATATTTTCTCCCATTCTGAGGGTTGTCTTTTGGTCTTGTTTATGGTTTCCTTTGCTGTGCAAAAGCTTTTAAGTTTCATTAGGTCCCATTTGTTTATTTGTGTTTTTATTTCCATTTCTCTAGGAGCTGGGTCAAAAAGGATCTTGCTGTGATTTATGTCATAGAGTGTTCTGCCTATGTTTTCCTCTAAGAGTTTGATAGTGTCTGGCCTTACATTTAGGTCTTTAATCCATTTTGAGTTTATTTTTGTGTATGGTGTCAGGGAGTGTTCTAATTTCATACTTTTACATGTAGCTGTCCAATTTTCCCAGGACCACTTATTGAAGAGGCTCTCTTTTCTCCACTGTCATACAGATCTTTGGAGCAACTACAGGCTCACTTGATAATCATTTAAGTTCCTCCCGTGAGCCAGGCTCTGGGCTAGGCATGGCCCTGCGAATAGGCAGGCGGAGTCTCACCTCTGTACCCATCCACAAGCCCTGTTATCGTCAGCTCAGCTAGACAAAGGGAGTAGCAGAGGGAAAAGAATGCCCCTGGGAGACTGAGGGCAGCCAGTGGCTGAACCAGCTTCAGCCTCACTCTCTGCCTCCATAATCAGTAGAGGCTGGGGATAAATTGCATTTTGCTTCCAAACAGTGTGACCCTCAATTGCATAAACAAGCCTGAAGTGAATGTCAGCTCTAGCCCAGGAAGCCACTTTCCCCAAGGCAGATTGGCAGGGAGCTCAGGGGTTTTGCCCCTTTCCCCCCAACCGTGATCATCTGTTGGGATCAGGTGGGTGTCACCCCAGCAATCAATACCCTGGGTGAGCTGCAGGAGCAGGAAGGGCAGCAAATGGGCTGGGCCATTCCTCAAACCTCCTTTTACCTTCAAACTGAGTGCTCGCCTGCCTGCTTTGCAAAGGTAAATCCAGTCTGTTTGAAATGAGTACAGATTTAATTAAAAATGAGGTATGTCCCTTCTTCCATGATACTCATTTCCCTGACAAGCAGGAGTTTTGGAAAATCGCAGTGGATTCGTCTCTGCAGCTCTCTCTCTCCATCCCCTGCCACACCACTTAGACACACAGAAGCTTTTCTATTCTGTATGTTTTCATACATGCAGCCAAATATGGAGGAAGGAGAAAGCCTTTAAAAATAATAATCATCTTCTATTTTTCATTGTCGGATGAAAATTTCTTGCACTTTTGTTCATGTAAACGCAAAATTATGCTTCTGCAAGTTGAGGTGGTGGCAGTTCCTGAACACAGTTATATTTTGCAGATAACAGGATTAGCTTGGATGTGGGTAATAAGTTGGTGAATCTCCCCCCGGCCATTTCTCAACACTGTGAGAGCACTAATCCTTTATGCTTTGATGTCTTCTAGCTTTCCATCAGGTGCGCCATGGACTATTTGTCCTGGGGCAGTCAGCTCTCTTATAAGATCTCATAGTGTCCTCATTAGCTGCGCCTATTTACCCAGCCAGCCTGTTGAACCCAATTTATAGTTTATGTGATTAATTCCCAAAGTACAGTAAACCCTAGCTCTAAGGCTCTCTATTATATGACTGCATCTCCTTTAAGGGCAAACACAGCTTCGGCTCTTTTGCTATATGACTGCCTCGTATATAATACGCTAATAATTTTACTCTTGACGACACATTGAACATCTTTCTATACACTTTCTTTACAGCACAAAAGAATGTTCCATAAAGAAAAGAATACTCCATATTGGACTGTAAAGTGCTAACTCTATGCGGGAGTCTTTGTTTTTTTTTGCTTTAAAAATTTTATTTTGGCTGGTAATGTGGCACCGCCCTCCTGTCAGGTTTGAATAGGAAATTGGCAAACCATGTTACTGTACAACTCTTTATCTACTGAATTATAATTTTCAAAAGGCTTAAGAGGTAATGTGGCAGCACAAACCCATGGGCTCCTTCTCATCCTTAACATGCAGGCTTGGAAGATAAAAGGTTCAAGTGCATGCATGTGCACGTGTGTGTGTGTGTGTGTGTGTGTGTGTGTGTGTGTGTGTGTGTGTCTGTAGGGAGCCAGAGAGGGAGACAAAGACAGAAAGCAAAATGAGGAGAGGAGCGCTTAAGGCACCGTATGTCAACTTTGTTGCCATTTTTTCTCACAGCAGAAAGAATTATGGAAAAAGTCACTTACAGTTGGTACAAGAGGAAAAAAAAATAACCACAACACCAGTGGTTCTCAGCTGGGAGTATTCCCCTGGGACACTGGACATTGTCTAGAGATATTTTTGGTTATCACAACTCAGGGGCATGCTACTGGCATCCAGTGGATAGAGGCCAGGAATATGGCTAAACGTTCTACAGGCAACTCCTTGACAAAAATTATTTGGCCCCAAATGCCTAGAGTGTCAAGGGTGAGAAATCCTGCCCTGCACCTTTGGGTGATGGAATTGAAAGCGGGAAACTTGATCGCTTCTGCTTAACTGACCTCAAAGTGCATGAAGAGACAGTGGCTTTATGTCATTTCAAATATTCTGACCCTCAGTCTGCAATCCTTTGAAATACAGAGAGTAATGCTTGCCTCTCTCATGGGGATGCAGGAAGAATCATTCATAAAACACACTGTAAAGTTTTTATAAAACTTCCAAGTACTGTAATAAATTTGACGTTGATACCTTTCAGTTCTAAAATTCTTGACTTTATGACTAACCAGGGAATTATCACAATCTGTAAAAATTCAGTCTGTGATAGACTGTCCTAAGGCAGAACTTAATCCTCAGTGATACTGCATATTTTTTGTTTTGTTTTTCAAAATACCGTCAACTCTTGATTTTCCTCATAAATGGAAAAAGTGATAATCTCAAGAAGATGAGATTCAAAAATTTCTTTTAATTGAGTGGCATCAATTAGACATTTTTAGTATTAAAATAAGCTTACATTTGCAGAGCATGTAATGATGACAGATCATATAGAAGAAGTGCTTACTCTGTCCTAGGAGCTGTGCTGAACATTCTAAACAGATTATATCCATTAATCCCTAAAATAATCCTGTGAGGTAAATTGCTATTACGATCACCAGTTTACTGAGGAGTAAACTGAAGTTTACAATGGTTATGTGACTTACTTAACCACACATAGTAAGAGGCAGTGACTGGATTCAAACTGGAATCTTTCTGACTCCAGAATCTGAGCCCTTAGCCACTCCATCACAACATATTGCTTGGATTCTAACTACCGAGGAATTTCATTAGGACTAACATTCATGGTTTTCCTATTATCTGTTATTGAAACACACTGGACTGAAATCTCTTGAATTTAGCAACTCAAGCATATTTTTATTTCATTTGGTAAAAGTAGAGTAGTTCCTGAGAAATAGGTAGAAAATAGAACATTCTTTTATGTTCTCTTCAGTTGCCTGAGGAAAGTTAGAGCGTGAGAATGCCTTCTAACAATTCAGCATGGTGGGAACCTCAGCATTTCTTTGCAGAGCAAAGCTTTTCCTCTTCTGCCTGGGGAGGGGGTACTTTAGGATGCTAAGTAGATCAGCTCTGGGCTCAGAGAAAAACAGTCCTAACTAGACATTGGTTAATCTGGAATAAAGAGCATGATAATCAATAGTGATAACAAGGTAAGGCTTCCCTTTCTTCTCTGACCATCATCACCACACCCTCCCCTCAAAAAAACAAACCAAAAACACCCCAAAAACCCTTTCAACACTAGAAGCCTTATGATTGACATAAGTTCTCTGAAATTTTCACATGCTCCACAAAGTAGCCTAGGCATATAGAGGTTGGGGAGGTGTAGAGTACTCTGAGTTTAGGAGGCTGAGAGAGAGAGAAAAAAAAAACCATAAAACAAAGACAGTGTTATGGGGCATCTGCTATAGGCCATTGAAATGGTAGGTGAGGGAAAACCAGCTGGTGAGGTCAGTTGAACTCTCATAATGTTGAACTCCGGAGGGACTTGGATTCCCAAGACATCTGCTGGGTTAAAGACCCACGAAGGATCAAAGGAGTTACTGAATTGGAGAACTGCAACTTTCTGTTACCAACCATAGCTAATGTAATTAAAGGAGAAATTATGTTCGAACCCCTGCTTACGGACAGGTAAGATTTTATTGAAAGTAGGAAAACAAGAGATAGGTTGAATACTATTGCCCATGTGATGATGTGTACATAGCAGAGTAAAAATGAGAAAACTGAATGAAACAGTACCGGGGAATTAAACTCTGAGGAAGCATATTAAGCAATGGAGTAAGGACGCGAGAAAATATTAAAAATCCGGAAGGTGGTAGGGGGCCAGAGCAGTCTTGGGGACAGTCATAAATGCAACTTTCTGGACTGCAATTCCTCAGAAAGAGAAAGGTGGAGAAACGAAGTAATAAACCCTCGCTGAGGCTGCGTGTCAGCTTGGTGTGGGCTAGGCAAAGCTGTCCAGGAAGTGCTGCGGCCCCACATCAGTTAAAGCTGTCAGGGCAGTGGAGATAAGGACAGCAAGTCATCTAGAATCAATTAATGATAACAAGAGGGTTAAAGTGAAACCGGCATTTTTTTGAGATATGCTAGGCAAATGGAAGAGGTCAGAGAGAAAGTTGTCCGGAGTATCTTACTGAAGCAAGACTGAGAGTTCAGAAGTCATGAATTCAGATTTTAATCCCAGTTCTTTCTAAGATACGAGGACAATGGCTTGACTTATTGGCATCTAAAGTTTCCCCTTCAGTGAGAGTGAGAGGAACCAGTTTTCAAGTAACTAAGTAGAAAGATATCGATTGTTGAAATTTCAGGAAGCTCTGAAAAGCTCCAGGGTTCTCCCCACATATCATCAAAGCCATTAATGTCTGGCTGTATTCAATAGTGAAGTTAAAATATGCCTGGCAAGGATAACACATTACATTTCATCAAGGGTACACAGGTACTTTCCTTCGAATAGGCTTTAAATTGGACCTTGAGATTAATTTGGCCATTCGAAGATGGAGGTCACCAATGAGTAGGAAGACATGGCCTGAACTGGGTGATGGTGAAGTTGGAATACAGGTTTTATCTACCTCATAAGCTTGTGTCAAGACAGTTACAAAATGGTAATAATTCTCACCATATCATGGTCTACCATAGGTGACACTTCTTTAACGGAGCCAGAAACAGAGGGAGAACATTAAACTGGGGGAAGATCTTTCTTAACTATTCTATATATCTATATCTATATCTATATCTATATCTATATCTATATCTATATCTATATATATAGTGATTGTTGAGGGCAGTAATTACTGGTTGTAGGAGAGAGAGAGGTGATTGATCCATCTCAATTTGCTTTTTGCCTTGGGGATACATTCCTGGTAGAAAGGAACTTCCCTTCTCCAACTGTTGAGGAAAAGCATCATACTCTGATAGAACTATAAAATAACCCATCTGCAAGGGGTCTTAAAAGTAAACTAAATCCTGCCTCCTCTCTTTAGAATGAAAAAATTGAGACACAATGAAGATGTTTGGCCCACTCAGCTCATTATTAGTGTCAGATCCTGGAGACTCCTGACATCAAAGAGACACCATTGGCAGTAAAGTGATATATGGAACAACCAGAAAACACTTTTTCTCCCCCAAGCACTTCTAACAACTTAACTGCTTAGACCGCTGTCTCCCTTGCTCCCCTCTTGCCTCTCACTTCTCTCTTTGACTCTTATATTTTTGGAAAGTAAGAAAATAAGCATTCTGTTTTTCAAGAAATTGTAAGATAAAAAATAAAACTAAAGTTTCCTTTGATCTTTCTTTCCCCACACTGTGGTTCTCTATTGCCATTCCTAGAGGCAATGACATGTGCCTTTAGGAATGGCATGAACTTTTTTTGCTTTTCTCTTTTTAGTCTTTTTTACATACCCATATTTGAATCCATTGAGAATATATAACATTGAAAAAATATGTAGTGTGTGTGTATTTAAAATTATAAATGATTTCATGCTGCACATATAATTCTCAGCCTGCTTTTGCTGCTCAAGCATTTTTTTGGTATTAATGTTGATATAATATTGGTCTAGTTCATTTCTTTATCCTATGGTATAGTATTTTATTCCATAAATATCTCACATTTTCTTACTATATTCATTTATTGATATTGTTTTGATTTTTTCCTATTATAAACAATGATGATTGAAAATGCTGTATCTGCCTCTTGGTGTACATGTACCAAGGATTCTCAAGGTTACCTACCAAGAAATTGAATCTTTGGTTTATATGAAATGCATAATTGTAGGACTCCTAACAATTTGACCTCCAAAGTAGCTAAACTAATTTGCGCTACCATCAGTAGAATATTAAAATACTAATTATTTTACATCTCCAAACCCTCTTCTGTGATTTATAACAAATTCTACATTCCAACTTGAGCCTTGAAGTAATGTAACAAACCCCTAATTAAGTTATTATTCGTTCACTTTTTTCTGTCATTTGTTCATTTATTTAGTGAATGCTGACTGCCCACCATATGCCTGACCCTGTGCTAAGAGCTAGTGATGCAAAGATGACCAGTCTAGGCCCTTGAGGACCTCAGAGTTTAGTGAAGAAAAAAAATGTATAAGTAAGGAAAACCCTATGTTTTTATAGATATAACAAAGGTATAGGCAAGGAGTTCTTCAAGGATAGAGATGGAAGGGATTAAACTAAAAAAAAAGGAAGGGTTGGAATATGGTTAGAGAAGACTTGAGCCAAGAAGGAGGAGGAGACATTCTCTGGATGGACAGTAGGTAAGGTGAGAGAGTGTTCCAGAAATAGAATTTGTACCATCGAGTAAAAGTTATACTACTCAGTGATTGAGTTCTTTTATTGAGTACCTGCAATGTGCACACATTAATAAACACAGTCTCTGCTATAAAGTGCTCATAAAACTATTGAGGGTTCATGCAGTCTTTAATGGAGCCAGTATTCAAATCCATGTCTAGCTGACTCCACTGCATATGCTCTTAGCCATCATGTTCCCCTGCCCCTGATGGCATTTCTAATCTCTATTCTACCTTACTGTTTGTTTATTTCTCATTATGAAACCCTACTGTATCAAAAGACTGTTTAAAAAATCTCCTCCCTTCACTCATCACCAAAAGATAAATTAGTATCTTCTCAACAAATTTTATCTCCTTGAAGCCAAATCAGTACTTTCAAAAAAAAAAAAAGATTATCACTCTGACTAACTAAACTAATATATTTTGGTAGCCTCCATAATCAAAGAAACCATCAGATAAGTATAAAAAAATTACAATTTCAATTTGTAAATTATAAAGCACCTTTGAATAATTTCCTGTTGAAAGACATTAGCTGGTTGACAGATGATCTTACCACAGTATTTGTCTCCTCCCCATAAAATACATTCAAATGTAGTAAAACAAATCACATACAACTGCTTTCCTACTTTTTGAACAAAAAATTCCTCTCAGTCCTCTAACATTCTGTCTATACTGATTCCTTTGTATTATAATACACCCCTGTGGTATCACAGTACTATGGTATTCTCTCTGCTTCTTACAAATTAAACACCTGTGAGATAAAATGAGATATGGAATTGTTTTGCGTATTCAGACCAGTTCAAATATTTCCCAAACTTTCTTGGCATAGGAAAATACCAGATGTGTTTTCCTTGAAAGAAAAAGATAAATAAGCTTAGATGTATTTCCAGGTAAATTTAATCCATCTGTTGTTGATTAGCTGATTGATATAAAAAAATATTTCACTGAAGCGACACGAATAAGGAACTCTTTATTAACTCTTTGTAGAAGTGTAGGTAGATTTCTTTGTTCTTAGATATGAGTAAGAATTTTTTGGCATAGGAATTTTATATTTCTCATGTATAAAGTTTGGTGTTGAAAATTTGATGATTCTAGAAAATTTGAGATTTTAGAAGGGGGGATTGCCATGTGTGAGCCCTGATTGCTATCACACAGGCAGCATGGTGCAGTGGCTGAGTGTGTGTATGATGGAGTCAGGCTACATCAGTATCAGTCCTGCATCTACCAGTTACGAACTGTGCAGTTTTATTCAAATTATGTAACTTGCTATGCCTCTGTTTCTTGTTCCTACAGTGAAGATAATAATAGAATTATTCCAAAGGTTAAATAATTTAAAGCATGTGCAACAAAACAGGCGCACAATATATGCTTATACATGTTGCCCATCATTACATATCAAACTACAAGGATATTATCAACTCCTGGCAATAAAATGGTTCCCCAATGTTATTTCACATTCCTAGAACCCATCCCACCAAATCTGAGTCAGCAGTGTTTTTTACAGTCACTTTAGGTGGCTGTGCTGTAGGTGGCTTTCATATGTTGGCATGAGAAACATTGTGTTGGGAACTGATTTGGGACAAAAGCCATCATATTTCATGTAGATATCAATTCTATAGGAAACTGTGTAAATTTTTTCCTTTGGAAGATTTTCTATTGACTAATGTAAGTTTCACAGATTTGGTCAGTGCTGAACCTTTCCAACAGGGCTCTTGTCGGGCAAATGACAGAGTTTAGGGTAGCCCTGACCTCTGTAAACCCACCAGATGCATTCAATTCAATGTGATCTCTATGATCGTGAAGATATATTTTAATCACATTTCCACACTCCTGATATCATGCTTTCCCACCATTCCCCTCAGCTCCATCAACACCACAAGGAGGTGTATGATTATCTTGGACATTGATTAAATTAAGCTTATTTGATGAGTTAGAAACACAGGATCAATATTTAGTGGAGAAAGAGATGTTTATGTTCAAATAAAACTGGCATTGGGGGTCCAGTGGTTAGAACTCTGTGCTTTCACTGCTGTGGGCCTGGGTTCAATCCCTGGTGGGGGAACTAAGATCCCACAAGCTGCACAGTGCAGCCAAAAAAAAAAAACCAAAAAACTGGCATTAGGCAAACAGTGCGGTGACTGGCTGAGTAAGTACTTTCCTTTTGTCTGCATTATATAGTAGCAAATTAAAGAAAGTCAGACCAGAAATTTTCCTGGGCACTCTTTAACACTATCATAGCAGGCTTTTGTCTTGCCAGGGACATTTATAAGCAAATGAAGTATATACAAATTAAGTCTCAGACATCAGCAATATTAAATATCAAAGGGATTATCTCATTGTTTACAGGCACAGGCCTGGTTGACATTCAAAATATTTAACAGCTGTTATATCTTTGACACTCACTGAGTAATCAGAAGAAACAAACATTGGAGAAAATCATCTAGTACAGCTATATTGCCCAGACCAGCTGAGTATTATCCCTTCTATGCTCTTTTAGTCATTTGGGAATTAGTGAAGGCAAGTATTAACTGAACACATTCATAGAGATGTTGTGGTCAGGAAAACAGAAACAGATATGTCAACAGAGAGAATTTAATATAGGAAATTGTTAAACAAGGGTTGGAGGACTGAAAAAAGCAAAATAGAAACACTGAGGTAACAAACATATAAGAACTGTAGGAAGCAGCTACCATTCCTAGAGCTAGGCGAACAGAGTAAAGATATTGGAATTACTAGAAGCAATAAACTTAGTGAAGAAGCAACACAGATTGGGATTCAGCTTCTGAAAAGGGTATTCCACTTACTCAGGAGCTCTGAAGGGGCCCAGTGGAGCTAAGTACTCAGACTTCTGAGCGGGAGACACTCCTCTGATGGCGTAATACTTCTGAGGCAGAGTGATGGGCGGTTTCTGGATTACAAACATTACATATATATGGAAAGGTTGAGAGACAGTCGCTTCAAAATCAGCACAGTTGACTAGATGTTTCTGTAGGTACTGGTAAACTCATAAAGAGTCATCATTTGTGGCGTATACATATGTTATATATATAACAAGAACTTATATATATTTATTGTTTGATATATATGTATATGGTTAGGTAAAGTTCTAAAGCCACAGAAACTTTGATAAATTAAATAACTTATTTACTAATTTATTTTAAATGTATTTGTGAGGTTCACTTACTGGCAAATGCAGTAAGCTAGAATCTTGAAACCCTTCAACCAGAAAATATCTAAAAATGCCAGATAAAATAGTTTTAGGCCCTCTTTTTTTTTTTTTTTTTTTTTTATAAATTTATTTATTTATTTATTTTTGGGTGTGTTGGGTCTTCGTTTCTGTGCGAGGGCTTTCTCTAGTTGCGGCGAGTGGGGGCCACTCTTCATCGCAGTGCGCGGGCCTCTCACTATCGCGGCCTCTCTTGTTGCGGAGCAGAGGCTCCAGACGCGCAGGCTCAGTAGTTGTGGCTCACGGGCCTAGTTGCTCCGCGGCATGTGGGATCTTCCCAGACCAGGGCTCGAACCCGTGTCCCCTGCATTGGCAGGCAGATTCTCAACCACTGCGCCACCAGGGAAGCCCTAGGCCCTCTTTTAAATAAATGTTCTAAGAAACAGGAACAGGAATATAGGAAGGTAAGTGTACACTGAAGTCACTGGGTGACAGAAGCATCTACTGATCAGATATCTCCTGATAATGGGAAGTCTGGGGCTTAGGTTTCAATGTCTGCCTAGGGGTTGGGGTAGGAAGGATAAAGCTCTGAGATGTCCAGGGGGTGAGGAAGTAGAACAAAAGGCTGCCATTCCTTCCCCAGCCTGAAGTTTTCTATGATCCAGGAAAATCTACACCCTCAGGGAAGTGAACTGGGAAAAAAGCACCCTATAGCTGGAAATTGGTGGTCTAGGTTGTGACTCTAGGTAGAGAAGAAAAAATTCTTCCTGGAGAATTTGTGTCCAAAAGCCAGCATTTATATGGATTTGGAGCTTGAATTCATATCATTTACTTGAAATGAGAACTGTAAGTTGAGAATTCTTTTTTAAATAGTACCTAGGTAGGTAGTACCTCTAAGTGCCTGCAGAAACAAACAGTATCCTCTCTGGAGGAAAACATCTTCAATCCAGTTCTAAAAGACTTTCCTGAGATAAAGTACCAATGATTAAGGACTCACAAGGAAAAAGTAACAAAGCCATGAGAAAAAAACCCCAAAAACACCATGAGTGAGAGTCAGCAAAAACAACAAGCAGTAGAACCAGACCTCAGACCCAAAAGTCTTCAGATATTGGAATTTTATGATATATAATATTAAAAAACTATTAAAGACATGTAAAAGTGAATCAACAATATGTATCAGAAGCAGGAGTTAGAGAAAATGATAGTCAATTTGACAAAGAACCAAATAGAAAATGTAAGAGAAATTAAACATTCTGTGGATGGAACAAGGAGGCTCTGGAACAAGGAGGGATATGGGGGGGCCTGTGTGGATGGATAGCTTCACAGTAAAAGGAGATGGGCTCTGTGAGAGTAAGCCCATGTGTACTGAGGGTACACCAGGGACCAGATGCACCTTACAATGGTTTTGAACTTATTTATATGACTCCAAGACAAAAAGAGAGTAGAATCCACAATTGACTGAAACTGAGTTCCCTTCTGTGTGGGTTTGAAATAGAAGTAAAGGTCAAATATAGAAATACATTACTTTTTTGTACATCTGATTGTGCATCCTTTGGGCATTTTGAAAATCTGAGAAAAGGTCATGTGATTACAAAATACGTTGCTGAGACTTGAAAAGCTGAAACAAGGAGAATGCGAAGTGTAAAAGATTTCAAATTTCAAGTCATTAGGAGCTGGATGGAAACATTTTAAAAGAGGTATAGTTTTTAGGAGAGCGAATCTGCTGAAAAGGAATGTTTCTTGAATGCCATAAGAAAGCAATTTATGAAAGGAGTTATCTGGCAATTCTGGGGGGTGGGTTTGGTATACATTTACTTTCAAGAATTTGTTTTTTTTTTTAAATACATACATATGCATTCAATGTTAACCTTAATGTTTTAATCCTAACCCCCTGTTTTTTTAATGAGCCCTGATCTTGCCAAATGTGGCTTTTCCAACCATGGCACATTTAACGAATATTGCTCTTAATTGGCAAGAAATTTAATTCCACTTATTAAGGAGGAGGAGGGATGGGTGTACTTTTAAAAGATTTTCCAAATAGGTTGAAACAAACAGGGCTTAATTCCTTATTTAACAAAATTAAGTACCCAAAACACTCAGTTGCTGGACTGTTCCAGGTAATTATGATATGCTTTTATTAAATTTATA
Source organism: Eschrichtius robustus (assembly GCF_028021215.1). Classification (NCBI taxonomy): domain Eukaryota; kingdom Metazoa; phylum Chordata; class Mammalia; order Artiodactyla; family Eschrichtiidae; genus Eschrichtius; species Eschrichtius robustus. The sequence goes on from NC_090835.1 coordinate 82,244,251, forward strand.
CTTTTTACTTTTTAGTGGCTCCTATTACATAGTCAGCTCTAGATAATGGAAAATCTTAATTTGGAGAAAAACTATGCATTGATATATAGGGACTAATACGAAAAATAAATCCTCAACTTAAAATTGCAATATTATTCTACCATCAGAATTCAGTATTTATGATATTTAATGAAATGATAAGCAATATTTTTGAGGTTGGAAAAGCAGAAGAAAGAAAATCAAATTTGAATTATTATGATATGCTAGTCATTGAATCTATTAAATCCACTTGCCCTTAAGACTTCTTGCTGTTGTGGAAAGCATTTCACAAGGTTATAATTACATTTTGTTTTTTCCCCCCTTTGCATTTAGGCTGTAGCTTTATTAAATTATTCATTATAATATACCAACTTTAAACCCAAATAGTGTATAAATACAAGATCATGTAACTTCAACACAGTATTAGAGCCTTAGGAGCTAAACAGAGGTATGTATTCTACTGTATTATTTTCTGATTTTCACTTGTATTCTCCATGGCTTTAACTGCCCCTACTGCCATAAATTAAATACTCTGCAGCCTTACCAGTGTAGCTTTATTTCTTCTCCAGATGTAACCACTGGATACCCAGACCCTGGATGAAAGGCTGGGTGACTCTTACACTTACATATTACTTTTCTCCAAATGACAACAAGCAACACAGTGCAGGCAGTGAGGGTATATGTGGGTTTTTTTAAGTGGGGAAACTAAGTTATGGGAAGGCCAGAAAAACATGTTTCAGTAAAGAAACTAATATAATTTTATTATATTTGTACAAAGGTTTTGTCATAATCAGAAGTTAGAAGGCATTGCCCTGTTTTCCAGCTCTTAAGACTTGTGATCATTTGAGTTAAAAAAAAAAAAAAAAACCAAAGAAATATCCAAATTGAGGGTTTCAGCACTGCATCTTTGTGTGTGTGCATGCATATGTGTGTCATTGTGTTTGTTGTAAGAGATAAGCTATTTTTAACTCAAAATTTTCATTGGGAGAATGCCACCACCAGCTTTACCTAAACTTCATCATGTCATTCCTGTATTTTCATCTATCTACATGTAACTGGCTCCAGTGTCAGTTTCTCTCAACCCCACCCTGATAAACTTGTTTGAATGAAAAGAAAAATCTACATTTACCTTCTTTTGGAGGGGAGAAACAGACTCATTTTTGCACTCCTTATGTATCATAGAGTCTGAACATAATAGGTGCTCAGTAAATGTTTGCTAAACCAATTAAGAGAAAAAATTGTAGATGTCTGCAACCATGGTTTTACATAATATATCCCAGTGTACTTCTCGAAGTTCAGGCATAGTTCCTCAGAAGGAACGTTGTTACCAGTTAACGTATTTCCTTATAGTTCTTTTTATATTCATTTATGTACACATACATTTACATTCACATACACACCCACTAACACAGAATTTTTCTACTTCCTGACATAAATGGACTCATACTATCTTCTAAAATATGATTTTTTGGCTTAGCAGGTAGTTTTTGGAGATTTTTGCCATGTCACTACGTAGAGGTGTACAACATTTTTTAAATGATTTCATAGGATAGGTGTTCTATAATTCATTTAATAGCTCCCAACTTGATGAGCATTTAGGCTGTTTACCTTTTTTCCTTTGCAAACTTTTATACTTTAACAACTTGATGGGTGTAAATCATACCCCATTTTAATTCTTGCACAATCCTCACCACAAGTGAGGTTGATCATTTTCACTCATGAATGCTTTCAGGCACACTATTTGCATACTTGGCCCATTTTCTCTTGGTTGGTTAATAGAAGAATTTATAAGCTCGGACGAGTGTGATTACTGCTGTGCTTGGACTTGACCTTGTCAACCTTGCTGTATGTTTATTGGCTGTGTTTCCTTCTTTCTTTGCTCTTTTCCCTTCTTTTCCTTCCTCTTTCTTTCCTGATGCTGTCTTATATGAATGGATTGAATTATTTTTATTTACCTCATTTCCTTCTATTTCTAAAATTCTGGCTAAATTTTAGCCTATGTATTTAAACTTTTTTGCCATCGTTCGGGGTTGATCAGTGTGTTTTGTTCCTCTGAAGATGACAAAAAGCTTAGCATGTTTCCATTTCACTCCTCCTCAGCACCTCCTGTGTTGAGATCATTTGAGGTTTTAATTCCAAACTATTCCTTTACATTCCACATCTATAATTATTCAGACTTAACTGTAAATGTCCTGTATCTAAAACATCCTCCGTCATTTCTGTCCGTTAACTGTTTATTGTCGTTACAGTTGATTTTACAATTTGTCCTGGAGGATATTATGCTTAGTAAAATGTCAGACAGAGAAAGACAAATGCTGTATGTTTTTACTTATATGTGGAATCTAAAAAATAAAATAACAAAGGAGTATAAAAACACAGAAATAGACTCAAATACAGAGAACAAACTGGTGGTTACCAGTGGAGAGAGGGTAGAGGAGGGACAAGATAGGTGAAGGGGATTAAGAGGTACAAACTACTAGGTATAAAATAAGTAAGACACAAGGATGTAATGTACAGCACAGGGAATATAGCCAATATTTTCTAATAACTTTACATGGAGTAAAAGCTATAAAAATATCAATCACTATGCTGTATACCTGAAACTAATATAATATTATAAGTCAACTATACTTCAGTTAAAATAATTAAGTAAATGTTTTCCTTAGGTATTTTTTTGTTTCAATGGGATGTAACTTTCTGTAAACTTTTTTTAAAAGAAAGTTTTTGTAAACAGTACATTTCTTTTGCTCTTGCACTTGCATGCTAGCTTGACTGGGCATGAAATTCCTGGTCAAAGTAATGCCATCTCTGAACTTTGAGGATATTGTTGCATTGTCTTCTAGCACTCAGTGTTGTCAATGGGAAGTCTGATGCCAATCTGATTCTTTTGGCTTTGTGGGCAATATTTTTTTTCAAAACATTTTGTGGTTGGTAATAATATTTGTGAAATTTTACAAAAGTGAGCTTAGGATAGCTATTTGCTAATCCCTTTGGAAACTGAGTCTACTCATTATGGAACCTTTCAATATTCAGTCCTATTTATCTTTAGGTCTACTACTTATCAGTTTATCTCATTCAGCATTTTCATTCTCTCTGGTGTCTTTAGAACTATTTTAAGTAGGTGTTGGCCTTCTGGACACAGTCTCAGTATGTGTTTATTTCTATTTAATAATTTTCATCTCTTTGTTGTTTAGTGATTATTCTGGGAGAATTCTCTGACTCTCTCCACATATTATTCTCCCAACCCTCCCTAACTTTATTTATTTATTTATTTATTTAAAAAATTTATTTATTTTATTTATTTATTTTTGGCTGTGTTGGTCTTTGTTGCTGCGCGCGGGCTTTCTCTAGTTGCGGCGAGCGGGGGCTACTCTTCGCTGCGGTGCACAGGCTTCTTATTGCGGTGGCTTCTCTCGTTGTGGAGCACAGACTCTAGGCGTGTGGGCTTCAGTAGTTGTAGCACGCAGGCTCAGTGGTTGTGGTGCACGGGCTTAGTTGCTCCGCGGCATGTGGGATCTTCCCGGACCGGGGATCGAACCTGTGTTCCCTGCATTGGCAAGCGGATTACTCAACCACTGCGCCACCAGGGAAGCCCCCTCCCTAACTTTATTGTGTACATTCTGCTGTTCACTCCATACACTTCAGTATATTTAAAATGTTGAGAATTATTTATTTATTCCAAGACAAGCAGTTGTGTTTTTTAAATGGCTGATACAGCTTTTTTTGATTTCTATGAGATTCTGTAAGGCTTATTTAAATTTTTTTTCGGTTTGCACTATTAACTCTCTTTTCCCAAGTGTTAGTCCTATTCTTGATTTAGTTTGGTGTTTCTCTTTCCAGGTGTTGGTTGAACTTAAATATCTAGTGATCCTTCCTTGTCTGCTGTCACCTTTGTGTTTGTGAATTTCTCTTTGTATATTCATGCATGTTAATTCTTAGTTAAGATTTTAATTTTGGATGATTGTTGGGGAGGAAGACAAGTGTGCCAGTAGCTTATCTTCTGGGTAAAGCGTTTGCCTCTTCCTTCTAGATGACGCTAACTCCCTATGGTTCCTCCCTTCCCTGAGTACCCAGGCTCATTGCTTTGCCTGGGGGTATATACTGTATTGCAACCTACTAGGGCAAGCTGTGGAAGGATAAAAGCCAGGATGCCCAGGTATTCTGTATGAATATTCTCAAATAATGGCTCTGATGATGACTGTGGAGCTCTTTTCCACTCCCTGTCTCTGTTTCCTCAAGAATGAAGCATTCCCAGCACCACCTCCACTTTGGCAGACATGTTCTTATGGATATTTTGGTTGCTTTTTCCCTAGTAGCTCAATCTCATCTTCTTTCAATCTTTCATGAATACTTAAAAATTTCTTACCCCAAAATGGCATGCCTTCTTATTTCCCTCATTGTCATAGATGAATAGATCTCTCTAGCTCTCTAATTCTGTTCTTATCTCTATCTCTCTCCTCATATCCATAACATCTACACCCATAACCATTTCCATAAATAAATCCCTATTATTATGCATAGTTCCATGTCTTTTGGGCCATATCTTGGGGTTTGGGGTAGACAAGATGTAGGCACCTGAGTTTATTCCTGACATCTTGTTTTAATCTCCTAAAGTGGTCTTTAAATTGACCTTTATTCTGTGACCTTTACTCTTTATTTATTTCTGTAAAAAGGAAGGTGTAACATTATAGCTTAGGTTAGTGAAATCCTTTCTGTCAACACCTAAGATAGTGGAGCCGAATAGCATCGTTTCTAATGATTTATCTAATGTAGGTATGGAGCTCAAAGATCCTAAAGGAAGAGAATGTTAACATGTTTCTTACACTGTCTTTCCTAAATATTGGATATCTCCAAACAAGGTTGTAGCAAGTACAGGATCAAAGGCAATTAAAGACTGGATTTTCTGAAAACTGCCTGAAGTGTCTATATTCTGGGTTGTTGATTAAACAAAGATTGATGTGCTTGAGATACCATATGGGCAGGCCAGAGTTGACATTCCATTATAAAAATTTAAAGCATATCTTATCCTTGTCCCGATGGAAGGCTGTCCTCTATCTGTAGGAAGGTTCACCCAAAACTTCTTTTTTTCTTAAACAATGAGCTTAGACTGATCTATGGTAGAAAGCAGGCAACTATTCACGTGAAAACCGCTTTTCTTGGTCATAAAGTATAGAAGACATAACAGGTCCCTTCCCTACCACTGTAATGTAGTAATCTCAACACGATTCCTAACACTGCTTCTAAAGGATGGGTAAAGAATGTTGTAAAGTGTTTAAATCACAAAAGAATCATTATGAACTTGACTATAAATTACTTTTATTTTCATAATCTTACTGCTTTTATAAAAGGTCAAGCACAAATATTTTTAGACCCATGTCACAATGAAGTGATCACTTTCAATGTAGTCTAGATGTTGATGTCAAGAAAGGAAAAAAGGCCAAAACAGTAATTCTAACTCTTGATTAGAGGCACAAGTGAAATTGTCCCTTACTTATTTCATAGGTTGATCTATACCCTTATTTGATTCTGCTATGGAAGAGACCACTAAAAGTTGCTTTCTTCACTGAATCATTCAGAGATTCTGGGAAGCAGTAATCCAATTCAGATTTTCTATGGAAGAAACTCTACTATATTTATTCTTGATCCTGGCTCTTACATATTTTATAAAACTGTTAGCTCATGAATGCCTAGTGTTGACAAATTAGTTCTAACATCTAGAGGAGTCAGAGACTGAAAGCTAGACCAGAATAAAAATATATATGAGTTTGTATAGGTGACAGGTATCTTAGAAACTGACCTATTGAGTTTAGTGTGGGCTAGTCCACCCTGATTTCTTTCAAGTTTGTTTTGCCAGGAGATTGGCTGGGAAAGGATTTAAAATTAGGACAAAATGAGGTATCTTGAAAACAGACACTCTTAAAGGTAAGAATACTAGGGCGCCACTCTCCTTTGTTCTGTTATATTCTCAGCAGAGGGTCTTACAGTTTAGGCGGGGATTCTTTGTTTCTGTCATTCGGAAATGTTCAAAAAGTCCTTATGATCATAAAAAATGCAGTAACTTGCCTTTCTAGAACTATTTTGTATTTAATCTATTTCAGGAATATGTAGCTACATCTAGGTAAGCCAGACTCCAAAATGGATTTTTACTTTACATTCATTTTGCCTGTTTATATCAATGAAACTAAACACTTAAGCGCTATATATCTCCTTCACATGATACTGAATATAAGCATTTCAAAAAATAATTTTGGACTAGACTGTATCTTACATTCTCACTAAGCCCAGAGATATAAGAACACATACACACACACATGCACAAATGCATGCACACATGCACATATGCACTCACAGATACACACTTGGTAGTTTTGTTTTAGCTTCATCATAGAAAAATAGCTGTGTATGCAAAGACGTGCGGCCAGTTAGCATGCCATTAAGACAGGCAAATCGAAATAGAAAGGGGCAATGGAAATTAAATCACACGAATAACTTCTTGGAAGTTGTTTTTCCTTGCAATTAGCAGCACACACCTCATGACTTCTTGAGGGGTCATGGTAGGCCTGAAGAGTAAATATTCCTTGGCAGTCGCTTTATATTTTCCCCCAGATGAGTTGTTTTTAATGGTAAAAGCAGTAGGGTGCAGCCGATATATAGAAAAAGTGACAGGTGCCAGTTTTGTTATTAAATCCCAGCCTCGGAGCCTCTGAATTTCAAATGAGGCCTCTTATTGGCTGCGTGTGTGAGGGGTCAGGGATGGGAAAGCGTGACCGGAGCAGAATGGGTTTCACTTCACTGAGCCACTCCAAAGTCTTCATTAAACATGGACATAACATTTGCACTTGTTTTGTTTGTTCTAGACAGTTTGGATAATTACCCTCTGAAATGGTGTGCACCCATGTAGATTTGTGTATTTATCAAGGGGAGGGGGTATTGGGGCATGGGGAGAAGAGGACGAAGGTTCATTGCACTATTTATTTTAATCCTTCAGTGATGATTGCATTTCTCAACCTCCATACTGAACCTTATCAGTTGCCCCTTAAAACTGCTAGTTCAGGTCATTCAGTTGAAATTGTATTTGATTCTAAGGGTAGCTTTTCACAGTTCTCATTTCTTTTTCTCCTCCCCCTCCTGGAGGGTCTGAGGACCCCCATTGACTTGGGAAGGAACTCTGCCCTCTGCCAGAAAAGACTAAAGGAAAGAACTCAACCTTAAAAAGAAAAGACAACCAGCCTATGAACTGCCTCCCCTCAAAATAAAAGAGGTCAGACAGAGATGGGAGGCAGGGAGCAGGGTCCTTTGTCATTACCTTGTCATTCTCCTTAGAATAGTGTATTGAGAAGGTCAGCAATTCCGAGAAAGCCATTGTTTAGTGGTCTGTACACAGGATTCATGATCAAGCACATCTAGGCAATAAGTCTTAGCCTTTCTTCATGAATTTTGCAGGGAATTTAGTTTTTTGTTAGTTAGTTGTTTGTTAACTGTATCTTTCACTTGATTAGCAGGCCATTTGCTCCCTCCTTACCTGAAAAAGTAGATAATCTCAATACTTCTTTGTAGTGAGGGGAGAAAACTGAGGCAGCCAGTCCAACATTATTAAGAGCTTATTATGTGGAAGACACCATCCTGAGTGTTTGACACCTATTTAATGCTCATAACAACCTCATGAGGAAAGTATTATTATTGTTGTTATTATTATAATTATTTTTAAAATGATGATTCTTTTTTTTTTTTTTTTTTTTGACCACACCTCACAGCATGCGGGATCTTAGTTCCCTGAACAGAGATAGATCCCACGCCCCCTGCAGTGGACGTGCGGAGTCTTAACCATTGGACCTCCAGGGAAGTCCTGAGCATTCTAAGGCGTTGAGAAATGGAGTAACTTGCCTAAGCCAGAAAGGTACTAATAAGTACCTGAGCTGGGATTTGAGCTCACATAGCATTTGGCCCCAGAGTGTGTGATCTTAACCACCATGCCTCTCATGAAAGGGAGGTAGAGCAGGCATTAGATACAGTGAGAGACCAAGAACTTAGAGACACCCTTTATAGTCCAAAGAATTAGAGCTGGACGAAGAGCCAAGTGTCCCTACATCTTTGTCTATATTTCCCCTACTGACGCCATCTAAGGATTGTATATCTCTAGAAATGGCACCTGAAGAGCCAGTCCTCCTAGGTAACGGGGTACAGAGAAAAAAATCTCTTTCATGGAGTTGCCATCCTTGGGATGTGAAGGGTGGAAGGCACCAGAGCCTATGTGTACCTCATGCTCTACTAGATACTGTGTGCAATTAAACCAAAAAACAGTTTTGAACTTAGGAATCTCACAGTCTAGTAGGAAGCCAAGACACGGAACTAATGGGACCCAAAAGTTAATAGAGTTTTCCTTATTTCGGGATGTGCCTACCCGATGATTGAAAAAAAAAAAAAGATCAACCAACTGATTATTTCGTCTAACAATTTGTTGCCACTTTTCATCCTTAAAAAAGGAATGAACGAACCTCACTGTTGAAAATTTCAGAGTGAAGGGGAGTCCATGTGGATCAACAGTACTTTTTGAGGACATGGCTTGCAGCTCAGCCGTGACGGACACTTTCAGATACAGACTTTTGGAGGCAGAGTAGTTAGCAGGCGGTGAGCACACATGGTCCATCAGAGTGTGGATTGAGCCTGTGCCCTCAGCGTCCAGTTGCATGAGAATATTGTTCAAAGGAGGTGACAGACTCCATCCACAAATAAATATGGGCACAAATAGTAGTAAAAACAATACCGTATAGGAAAGTTTCATAGACATTAGGAGAGACAAAGCTATTATTTACAAGGACGTTATACTTGCATTGGAAATAATATGATGTAAACTTATTTTTAAAAACCTAGAGAAAAATATAAGACCATACACCCAGGTACCATGGGTGCATACTTGTGTAGGAGTGAAACTAATAAGGGGAAAAGCTAAATAGTTTTAATGTTAGTTTATGTCAGCATTTGTATTGTCTTCTCTTAAGATTTTTTTAAAGCCTATTTAGAGTGAGAGTGATGAACGTATAATTTGTTAGTTTATGGCCTCAGATGTGATCTTCTCTACAATAAGCTTGCCTGATATGCTCAGTTTTAGGTATGTTAGGTAGGAATGGGCATATTTACTTGCACAGTGTATGCTGGAAACCCCAGCTGGTCTGCCCACCTTTCTTCTGGGGCCTTGATTTTCCAAGTATGTTGAAAACTTGGGGCCATTTGCTGCCTGGTGCTTCCTACAATGCCATAGGGTATGTGAGACCAGGAACTGTGGCCGGCCTTTAGCAGCATGGAGGAGCCTTGCTGTTCAGGGAGTCTTGGATGTTTAGCGCCTGCAGGAAAATACAGGTAGTGGTGAGGCTACCCAGGTTACTTTTGCATACAACTGTGTATGCAAAAAACTATATACTGCTGAAAAAGAGGTTACGTACCTGATTTCAATACAAGGAAATGTTCTGGGTTTTAGCACTACAGGAACCTTGGAAGACATCGGATTCAAATCTTTTCCAGGACAGAGATTCCTTCCGACAACACTCTAAACCCTTATCTGCTTAAATTTGCAGTAATGAGAAATTTACCAACTTTTGAGGCACAGTATTCCTTAAGTTGAAGCATGCCTTTCGGCATCTTTCCCTGACTCGTCTTTATAAAGCTGCACAAAATAAATTGTTCTTTCTAAATCTTCAATAAACCAAAGTAAACTCAGACCACTGACCAGACCTCATATGGGCAATCTTTCATCTTCTGAGTTACTCTGCTTTTGAATCTTTCTGTTTCATTTGCACATCTTAAAATGTGCAACTCAAAATTAGAGTAAACACCACAGGTGTCCTCAGACAAGAGCTCAGGTGGTAAGACATGTGTCTCCGTTGAGCAGGACACCATGTCTTTTTTAATAAAACCCAAGATGATGTTAACTTGTTAGAAGCTCTGTATCCCCTTGACTGGTGGTTGTCAACTGGGTGGTTTTGCCCCCAGGGGACATTTGGCATTGTCTGGAGACATTTTTGGTTGTCATACCTGGCAGGGTACTAGAAGCATCTAGTGTAGTGGGTAAAGACCTGGAATGCTGCTAAAAATCCTCCAAAGCACACCCACAACAAAGAATGATCTGGTCCTGAATGTCAATAGATCTGTGGTTGAGAAATCCCCATCTTGATTACAAACATCCTGAAGACAAGCTTCACCTGAACGCCAAAGCTAGAACTGAAAGGAATAAGGGAGTCAGAAATGCACTTAGTTAACAGTAAGGAGGAAGTCTAAGTGTGCAGAAGGGTGTGAGCCTCGGGCCGATACCCCTTCTGCAGCATTAGCCAGAAGGAAAGCTTTGGACCTTATTAGGAGGAAGAGACTGGCAGAAAGCTCAGTTTATCACAAGGGCATCAGACTGGTATGGCAAGTCTCCCCAGAAGGCAAGCCAGAATGTAAAACTGCCGCTACACCAGAAAGGAAGCAATAGTAATCATGTTTGCAAATTAAACGCTTAGCAGAAAACAAAGGTCTTGGTATAATTAGCAGTTTAAACATTCTTTGGTGGGAGGATCATCCTTGGGAACTGATTCAAATCTAAAGTCTCTAGGACTGAGGAGAGTGAGGTGACATCAGAAGAGGTCACCTTTGTTATGAATCATTTAGTAAGCAGTAAGAGAGTTAAACACAGGAAATTTATTGATTTTCTTTAATAATTCAGAAAATGCAATTTAAAATGACATAACCCTGGCAAAAATGAAAATAATACCCATTTTGCCTAGAATGTGGATAAATAGGCATTTATTTCCATAGTGGCTATGGGAGTAGAAATTGATACACTTTTCTAAAAAATAAGTTAGAAAATCTGTAAGGAAAACCCTAACAATGCACAACCCGATGACTCGTCTCTCGGAGATTGTCGTAAAGGATAATTACATTTAAGGAAAAATATTTAACAATAAGAAATGCTTATTTCTATACTGTTTGAGGGACCAGACTAAATATTTTTAAATGGGGATAGGTTAAATAAATCATGACATATCACAGAATAGAATATTATGCCATCATTAAAATTATATGAGAATATATTTATTGACATGAAAATATGGCATGCCCACAAAATTGTATTAAATGAAAAAAGAAAATGCACATATTTTTGTATGTAGACATTAAGTGGGCATTGCAGGTAAAGATGTGGATTAAAAATTTTTGTCTGCATGTTTGTACTTTCTCATTTTTGATACTAAGAGCTGCTTTTTTAAAACAAAAAATAGAAGTAATTTTAAATATAAGAGTAATCTTAGAAAAAAGAAAGCCCATAAAACAGCCAAAAGAAATTTATACCACTTTAATACGTAATTAACAAGAGGTATGTATAATAGACTGATGAAAAAAGCATTTTAAAAGTCTGAGGAAACAGTAAAATTAGGCCAGGTAATAATAATGAATGTCTTTGATTGCCCAGACTTAGGCAGGATATTATAAGAGTTGGAGATGAGATTTTCACAAAGAACAAAGGATTGTTTCCTAGAACAGGCAGTTCACAAGCAAAAGAAATGCACTCCTTCAACTGTTGCATTGAAGAGCTGATTCAGAAGATAATGGTAAACGAGTCCGAAACCAATTAAAAAGAATATTTACTGAAAGGGAAGGAGCAAATCTGATCATTGTTAGGACTTCTAAGTATTTAAATAGTATTGAGACGAGGATCTAAAACAGGGATTAAAAAATCGAACAGCAATATAGGACCCACTGAGGGATCCTCTGTCTAGAATCCTACAGTGAATTGCATAGTCATCTCTGGATTTGTGAGCTCCCCTCAGTATCCAAGTGGTTAACTGCAGGGTTCAGACTGACCAGATAAAGCGTTTATGGATCAGTGCATACAGGCCAGGCATGGCAAAAAGGGTGTTAAGGCTGTCTAAGGCGTAAATTGATGATCCTATGCTATTGGTTACAACTAGGTCTTACTGCACACGTCTTTCTATAGCAAAGAGGGCCATCCAAAGGTTGGCAGCCAAAAGGAACAGTTCAAACAAAATGCGAAACATCCTTTTCCCGTTGCCTAACTGTATAAGGAGGTCTCTGCATCTGGTACTCCCTGTGCGGTGCAGGTGTCAGAGCCTCCAGAGAGGCCTGTTGAAGTTAGAGAAAATCCAAAGAAAGGCTGCAAAGTAGACTTTGCAAGGAGTAAGCAGTAAGGAGAGGTAGGGAAGGAGAAAAAAATAGGCAAATTGGACGTAATGAATGTTAGTTTTCCTTCCAGGTAACAGAAACTGTGCTGGGCCTTTGCACAAGATACCTTATTTATTCCTCAAAGTTCACTTAATTGGCAAGACAAACTTGATATACCAACCCAATTTTTATTATTCTCAATTCATTTTGAGAACATGGTGTATCTCAGCCCCTCACTTTCTGGCTGTGTGACTTCAGGGAGTGATTTAACGTCCCTGTGTCTAGTTTGTATAATAAGTCTGAAAATCAGCATTCAAGAAGTGGTTGAACTCTTGTGGTCTTGTTCACTCAAATCTGGGTGCTCTAGAATGAGGTGCTCTTGAAGTTTGAGTTTTGGCCAAGCTATTCTCCCTCCCTTCACTTCACGTGGCTGGTAATGAGTTTAGGATGGCCTTCAGGTGGATGTGACATGCATGAGGCTGCTACCTACAGCTGGCCTGACTTAGTCATATCCCTGTGTTTCTACATGTGAGACAATCTGCTAGACTCATGGAAAAAAAAGCATTCCTCCCTTTGAGCCCCGAGCTGACACAAAGGCAAAGACTGAGCTAAATTGCTCCCATCAGCATTTGTTTTTAAATTAAAGGAATGAGGATTTGAAGGGAGTGGCTAACCCAGAGACCCCTTGGCTGAGGGCACTTAGAGGCTTATCTTTGCAGGCTCAAAAATGTAATTTTATTAAGGGAAAATAGCAGCCTAATGTCTCCAAATGTTTTAATTATTTATCCACCGCTGTTTCAACTTGTCCTCTGATGTTGGCTGTGAGTCAGATGCAGATTTAAGCAGTGTTTTAGCAATTATTATACCAGCATTAACTTTTCTTCTGTATTAGAAATCAAATCAAAGGACTTTTTCCCCTTGTTGTTAATTCATTTTTTTACAACAGGGCTGAAAAAATTAACATCTCAGGAGGGAAAATAAAATCGTAAAATAGTTCAGAAGGTCATAAGCATCCCTGTCAACAGAGTTCCAGGAAAAAAAAAACAAACCAACAACAACATATATTTGCACCTCCAAAACATAAGCTTCCTGGACCAAACGTATTTTGGAAGGAAGCAAAAGCCTCAACAGCCAAAGCGGGCGAGTCCCTGCCTCCAAGACTGACCCTACCTGAGTTACTAAAGCTACTCTGTGTCTTAGTTTTCTTATGAGAAATAAGGTATGTGAAAATCCTGATGCACCTTACATCATCTATTTAATTTGATTTAAACGACTATGTTTTGAGGCATCAAGGTATGGTTGGCACTTTGATGGAGCTGCACTAATCTATAATAATGTTTTAAAGTACCAGACAAAATTACCTGCTGAATAGGAGCAAATTAAATCTTTTGCCTTCCTGAGTGTGAAGTATTAAATAGGGACACATCCTTTTCTGTCTTTAATTCCATACCTTGCTTGAGAAAGCAAAGAGAGGAAAAGTGGCTGTATTACTCCGTATGTGGAACAGGAGGCTCTAGCTTTTTGGCGAGAGAATTGTAGACCCTGAAGGTTGGAAGAGGTGTTAGAGGCGAGGCAGTGCACCCATGAGGTCCTCCGTTTAAATAAAGTGAAACTGACCACAGTTCTAGGGAGGAGGGCCAAGTTGGCCTACCCTGCATCTTTCACAACTTTCAGATCATATAGTCTTCAAAAGCTGTTTTTAAAAGAGCCCTTATTTAAATGATCGTCTACTGTTGCATAAGTTGTGGCCTTTTAACCATAAACTCATTTATAAGCTAAATTAGGTCAATGGTGACAAAAACCATGGGGAAAAGATTTATTGTACTTTAAATTTCAGTTAATCTAGATGTAGAGAAATATACTAAGAAATAAGTAATTCAAGATAGAAAGTGATGAAAGACACTCACCGTGGTGCTAAATCAATAAAATGTATATTAAATGCCTGCTGGGTCAAGGCATGGTATAGTCAGCCCTCTGTATTGATTGGTTCCACATCCTGGGATTCATTTGGAAAAAAACTGAAAAAAATTTCTAGAAAGTTCCACAAAGCAAAACTTGAATTTGCGGTGCACCGACAACTATTTACATAGCATTTACATTGTATTAGGTATTATAGGTAATCTAGAGATGATTTTAAGTATATGAGAAGATGTGCATAGGTTATATGCAAATACTATGTCATTGCCTATGAGACTTGAGCATCGGCAGATCTTGGTATCTGCAGGTGTCCTGGAGCCAATCCCCCATGGATGCCAAGGGATGACTATACTGGTGCTTCAGAGAAACAGACAAAGTACGATGTATGCTTTGACTCCAGGAAGACTTTCCCAGTCGTTTTTCAGTGTTTTCAGAGACCAAGGCCTTTTTGCAGAATATGGAGGAGTCACCACTGGGGCCAAGGAAAGTTCAAGAAAGCACTGCAAGACCAGGACCCCTGTTAACTGCTTCACTCCAAGCAACTTTTGGGGGAGAGCGCTTCCTCTCACTATTTCATTTGCAAAAGATTCTACTACTTTAAATTAAACTTTGAAGATCAGCTAATGCCTTTATTTTGGAGATGGTAAAATATATAAGCAAATAGTATTATCCTATATACACATTTTTTGTATTTCCTTTCATTGTTCGCCTTTTCTGTAAGATCATGAATTCCTCAGAAGGAAAAAATTTTGTTTGCTTAACAGAATTTTAAAAAGCCACCAAGTTATGGCCATTGTTTTCCCTGTGGGTTGCTTGATGAAGAAATCATATACGTTTCTGTTACTGCCTCTATTTTTGGATTTATTTTGCATTGCAAGTCCAATAAATTTTAAGTTCTCTTTGCTAATTAAAATTAGATTTTTTTCAACTGAAAAGAATTTACTAAATCCCTAATATAGATTCAGAATAGAAGTTCATACCAAGAGCAGGTAAGGGAAGGTGTAGATATAAAATAAGTTTAAAACATGGCCCTGCCCGTGAGGATGTTATAGTCTTGCTGGGCAGACAAGAGGAAAACCCAAGAAGTCACAATAAATAAGAGGAAGTTTCTTTATGGAAAAATTTCCTTTCTCCGGCTAACCTTCATGAGGTGAAGAGGATCAAATAGAAAGAGTAGACTGGGTAAGCAATGGGAGGAGGAGGTCATGTGAAAGAGAAATAAAAATGCCAGCTCTTAAGAGTTTTTCCAACATCACAAAATATTAACTAAGGAGAAAAACTAGTACCTTTGGAAGACGTTGCTGCCAAGGGGCTTGGCATTTCCATAATGGTGGGGAAGGAGAGACATCTCTGATTTCCATAGTATTTTGTAATTAATTTGGTGCTCTTATGGAAAATTAATTGGTTTTTGGATAATGAAATAGAAAGAAATATTCAGACTCTGGCATATTAAAAGAAAGTCTCTTTAATAGACGCAATGTCAGCCTGATAATGTGGTTTTGCTCCCCCAGGTGCTCAGATGCAGTTTCAGAGTAGCCCGAGAGAGCCTCAGAGGCTCAACAGTTAAGCAAGCTTCTCCCTTGCAACTAAAGCTAAGCAGATTAATTAAAACTTAAAAGCATTATGATTTAGTTATGAATAACAGTTTGCAGGTGACAGAGCTCCCCGTCTATAATTCACCATAACAAAATGACACTTGGGCTCGCTGCTGCTATAATTAGCTTTTGATATACTATTTCTTGGAAATTTCTCGCCAGCCACAGCCTGTGTGTTTCCAGATGTCCTGCACATACTTAAAAATGGTAAACATTAATTTATAGGGATGACAGCTGTGGGTCAAGTTTGAGGTTGATTGATAATTCCTTATTCAAATGTGTGCCTATGCGCCTTCATTTGTCATCTGCTAGCGAAACAGAAAGCCATTCTACCACATTCCTAGTTAATATTTCATTTTTTTCATAAATTATCTGTAAAAGCAAAAGCAATAGAATTTAGACCTTTCTTCACCATATGGCATGACATATTAATGGAGTGGAGGGTTTTAAAAAATTATTTTGCAGCCAGAAGTGTTGTGATTTGTTAGCCCGATACCTTGTATTTGCACAGTGATAAGCACACAGTGGGCACACAATAAATGTGGCCTAGTGGCCGCAAGGGAGCTCAAAACGCTTTCTCGAAGACAGGCCGTAATTTCTCCGAGCCGCCGTCCCATTTTATAAATTAAGGAATAGCAGACCTGTGAAGTTTTCCTAAGAGGTGATAAAGTGATTCATCTCTAGGTCAAGTTCAACTTGAGGGTAGAGAAAATGACCCGTGCTCACAGAAAACGTCTTCTCTCTGAATTATTTATTGGGTTAGATTCAAAATGCACACCTGACCAAGCATTCTTTCTCTTTGACTCCTTGTGTGAAGGCAAAAGAGATCCCTGAAACATAAAGAAGAATTCAGTCATTCGGCTAATTGTCTTATCTATAAGGCACCAGGTTGGTTGAACTTTCCACCAAACTGGCAGACTTGTTTTTCAGTTTTGAAATGACAGTTTGTTCAGGATTTTGGTACTTTGGTACATAGTCAGAATGTACTGAATGGCATAGTCAGAATTCAGAATTCAGATTCAGGCATAGTCAGAATGCCTGAATCCCCACTATGAAATTATAGGCTGCAATTACATGACAACAAAAGATCTCATCAGTGCAATAAAGTATGCAATGGAACTAGTTTTAGCGCTGTATATCCAGCTACTTTATTACTATAACCTTATTCATACAAACGAGGGACTAGATACTCTTATTGAGGCACCAGAAACAAATTGAGATTCAGAAAGATACTAGGCTTCCTGGAAACAGGGCAGATTTGTCATCTATGTTTCATAGTCACTGAATAATCATGAACAGATTATTCTACAAAGTATCCCTGTAAACCAGAAAATGTTATTTCAGTTTAAAGTTATTATAAAACATTGCCTATATTTTCCTGTGCTGTACAATGTATCCTTGTCGCTTATTTATTTTATAAGTAGCAGTTTGTACCTCTTAATCCCCGACTATCTTGCCCCTCCCCACTTCCCTCTCCTCACAGGTAACCACTCGTTTGTTCTCTATATCTGTGGGTCTGTTTCTGTTTTGTTATATTCATTCCTTTGTTTTATTTTTAAGATTCCACATATAAATGATAACATATAGTATTTGTCTTTCTCTGTCTTACTTATTTCACTAAGCATAATACCCTCTAGGTCCATCCATTATGCTGCAAATGGCAGAATTTCATTTTTTTATGACTAATATTACACTGTATATATATATTAATTCCATATCTTGGCTATTGTAAGTAATGCTGCTATGAACATTGGGGTGCATATATCTTTTTGAATTAGTGTTTTCGGCTTTTTTGGACACATACCCAGGAGTGGATTGCTGGATCATATGGTAGTTCTATTTTCAGTCTTTTGAGGATCCTGCATACTGTTTTACATAGTGGCTGCACCAATTTTACATTTCCACCAACAGAGTACTAGGGTTCCCTTTTCTACATTCCTCCCCAACATTTGTTATTTATAGACTCTTTGATGATAGCCATTCTGACAGGAGTGAGATGATATCTTATTGTAGTTTTGATTTACATTTTCCTGATGATTGATGATGTTGAGTGTATTTTCATGGACCTGTTGGCCATCTGTATGTCTTCCTTGGAATAGTGTCTATTCATACCTTCTGCCCATTTTTAAATTGGAATGTTTGGGTTTTTGCTATTGAGTTGTATGAGTTCTTTATATATTTTGGATATTAGCCTCTTATCAAATATATCATTTGCAATTATTTTCTCCCATTCAGTAGAATATCTTTTCATTTTGTTGATGGTATCCTCTGCTGTGCAGAAGCCTTTTAGTTTGTTTATTTTCGCTTTTGTTGCTTTTGCTTTTGGTGTCAGATTCAAAAAATCATCTCCAAGTCCGATGCCGAGGAACTAATGCTTATGTTTTCTTCTAGGGGTTTAATGGTTTCAGGTCTCACACTCAAGTCTTTAATCCCTTTTGAGTTAATTTTTGTGCTCGGTGTGAGATAGTGGCCCAGTTTCATTCTTTTGCATCTGGCTGTGCAGTTTTCCCAAGACTATTTATTGAAGAGACTGTTCTTTCCCATTGCATATTCCTGGCTCCCTTGTTGTAAATTAATTGACCATATATGCATTTATTTCTGGAGTCTCTATTCTGGTCCATTGGTCTATGTGTCCATTTTTATGCTGATACCAAGCTACTTTCATACTATAGCTTTGTTATATAGTTTGAAATGAGGGAGTATGATGCCTCCAGCTTTTTTCTTTCTCAAAATTGCCTTGGCTATATGGGGTATTTTGTGATTACATACAAATTTTAGGATTGTTTGTTTTATTTTTGTGAAAAATACCATTGGAATTTTGATAGGAATTGCACTGAATCTGTATATTGCTTTGGGGGTATGGACACTTTAAAAATATTAATTCAATATACAGGACTTTTACCTCTTTATTCTTTTTGATGTGATTGTAAATGGGATTGATTTCTTAATTTCTCTTTCTGATAGTCTGTTATTACTGTAAAGAAACACAACAGATTTTTATGGATTGGTTTTCATATCAAGCAGCTTTACTGAATTTGTTTATTATTTCAAAGAATTTTTGGGTGGAGTTTTTAGGATTTTCTATGTATAATATCATGTCATCTGCAACTAGTGACAGTTTTACTTCTTCCTTTCCAATTGAGACACATTATATTTCTTTTTCTTACCTAATTGCTCTGGCTAGAACTTCCAATACTATGTTGAATAAAGGTGGCAAGAGTGGGCATCCTTGTCTTATTCTTGATCTTAAAGGAAAAGCCTTAAGCTTTTCACCATTGAGTATGATGTTAACTGTGGGCTTGTCATATATGCCTTTATTATGTTGAGGTACATTCCCTCTCTACCTGCTTTGTTGAGATTTTTTATTGTAAGTGGCTTTTTATTATAAACATTTATCAAATGCTTTTTATGCATATATTGAAATGATCATGTGATTTTTATCCTTCATTTTGTTAATGTGGTGTATCACATTTGTGAATGTTGAACCATGCTTGCATCCCTGGAATAAATTTCACTTGATCATGATATATGATCCTTTTAATGTATTACTGAATTCAGTTTGCTAATATTCTGTTGAGGATTTTTGCATCTATGTTCATCCAGGATATTGACCTGTAATTTTCTTCTTTGTGTGTCATCCTTGTCTGGTTTTAGTATCAAGGTAATACTGGCCTCGTAAAGTGTGTTTGGAAGAGTCCCCCGCTTCTGTTTTATTGGAAGAGTGCCCCCCTTCTGTTCTACTGGAAGAGTTTTGAGAAAATTTGGTGTTAATTCTTCTTTGAATGTTTGATGTAATTCACCAGTGAAGCCGCCTGGCCCTGGACTTTTGTATATTGGGAGGTTTTTGATTACTGATTCAATCTACTTGCTAGTAATTGAACTGTTCAGATTTTTAAAATTTCATCATGATTCAGTCTTGGTAGGTTGCGTGTTCCTAGGAATTTTCCTAATTCTTCTAGGTTGTCCAATTTGTTGGCATATAATTGTTCATAGTGGTCTCTTATGATTCTTTGTGCTTCTGTAGTATCAGTTGTAATATCTCCTCTTTCATTCCTAATTTTATTTATTTGAGTTCCTCTCTTTTTTTCTTGGTGAGTCTAGCTAAAAGTTTGTCAATTTTGTTTATCTTTTCAGAGAACCAGCTCTCAGTTTCATTGATCTTTCTTACTGTCTTTTTTGTCTCTAGTTCATTTATTTCTGCTCTAATCTTTGCTATTTTCTTCCTTCTACTAACTTTGGACTTCATTTGGACTTCTTTTTCTAGTTCCTGAGGTGTAAAGTTAGGTTGTTAATTTGACACTTTTCTTGTTTCCTAAGGTAGGCATTCATTGTTGTGACCTTCCCTTTAGAACTGTTTTTGCTGCATCCCATAAATTTTGGTGTGTTACATTTCCATTTTTGTTTGTATCAAGGTATTTATTGATTTCTCTTTTAATTTTTTCTTTGACGCTTTTCTTGTTTCCTAAGGTAGGCATTCATTGCTGTGACCTTCCCTTTAGAACTGTTTTTGCTGCATCCCATACATCTTGGTGTGTTACATTTCCATTTTTGTTTGTATCAAGGTATTTATTGATTTCTCTTTTGATTTCTTCTTTGACCCATTGGTTGTTCAGTAGCATGTTGTTTAATCTCCACATACTTGTGAATTTTCCTGTTTCTTTGTGTAATTAATTGCTAGTTGCATACCACTGTGGTCAAAAAAGAAATGTGATACAATTTCAGCCCTCTTAAATTTATTAAGACTTGTTTTGTGGCCTAACATATGATCTGTCTTGGAAAATGTTCCATGTGCAAGTGGGAAAAATGTGTATTCTGTTGCTTTTGGTTGGAATGTTCTGTAAGTATCTGTTAAGTTCATCTGTTCTAACATGTTGTTTAAGGCTGATGCTTCCTTATTGATTTTCTATCTGGATGATCTATCCATTGATGTAAGTGGTGCATTAAAGTCCTTTGCTATTATTGTATTTCTGTCTATTTCTCCTTTTAGGTCTATCAATATTTGCTTTGTATATTTAGGTGCTTCTATGTTGGGTGTATAAATATTTACAAATGTTATATCCTCTTGTTTGACTGACCCCTTTATTATTATGTAACACCCTTCTTTGACTCTTACTACAGTCTTTGTTTTAAAGTTTATTTTGTCTGGTATGAGTATAGCTACTCCAGCTTTCTTCTGGTTTCCATTTGTATGGAATATCTTTTTCATCCCTTCACTTTCAATCTGTGTGTGTCCTTACATCTAAAGTATGTCTCTGTAAGCAGCACATAAATGATTATTGTCTTTCTATCTGTTTAGCCACTCTATGTCTTGACTGGAGAATTTAGTCCATTTACATTTAAAGGAATTATTGATAGGTATGTGCTTGTTGCCATATTGTTAAATTTTTCTAGCTGTTTTTGTACTTCTTCTTTGTTCCTTTCTTCTTCTCTTGCTCTCTTCCTTTGTGGTTTGATGACTTTCTTTAGTTATATGCTTAAATTCCTTTCTCTTTATCTTTTGTGTATTTACTATAGGTTTTTACCTTGTGGCTACCATGAGGTACACACGCACACACACACACATACACAGAAAGGGAGGGAGAGAGAGAGAGAGAGAGAGAATGAGAGAGAGAGAGAAATCTTATCATGTACATGACTCAGATTTCAGAGTTTTCAGTACCTCTATAACCATATTACATTAACAAAACCTCTGGCATTTCACACAAAATGCACTCTGGCAGGTGATTGGATATTGTGGAGAATACTGTCTACTACTCCACACAACATCCCCTTCTTGTGGACTCAAGAAGAATGTTCTCTCCAACTAAACACTGGGAGAAGTTGAGCTGCTTCTTAGTAGTTGCTGAAATGTTGCCAATATTTTGGAAACTTTAAATTATGCTTCTTTTGTCTTTGGACACTAAGGAACTCAGGAACCATTTGCCATCCATACTTATATACGGGAGTTTGTGTACACTTAGTATACTAATTTTATCCCATTTCAATTTACTTGTCTACCCTAAATTTCTCTTTATTTTTGGCATTTTCTCCTATGATACTATGTGCACTTTTTAGAGGCCACAGTTTTTTTTGAAAAACAAAGCAAAAATAGGGTAAAAAAAGATAAAGAACTAAAGGACAGAAGGAGGAAAATTAGGAGAAGAAGAGGGAAGAAAGAAAAAAAAGAAAATCTAAAATGGGTTGAAAAATTGTACAGTTGATTTGGGCCGCATAAATAGCTAAGGGAATGATTTACACACCACCACTACATTCTTAGCAAATCAAATCTTGGAATGCTTTTTCAATGTTCTTTTCTGCCAAACTTCTTTTTGTTGTTGATGTTGTTTTTTGTTTGTTTGTTTGTTTTTGGAGTTGCTTAACTTCTTGTGAACTTACTCTGATAAGAGTTCCCGGTGGGTAAGTACCACATCTCATTCATCTTAGCATTTCCCCAACCTAGCACTTTGTCTAGAACATAGTAGAAACTTAGTAAGTAGGCACTAATTGAAAAACATCATGCAGTACTCAGATTTTTAGGATGGTATGAAATATTTTGGTACTTATTTAATGTTGGCTCTTTTAATTATTTCACCAGAAGCACAATAATAAGGTGAAAAAGAAACAGCTAGTGCTTATGGTGGGGGTGGAAGAGGGTTCTGTCAATGATTTTTCTTCTGCATGAAAAGGACACAGCTCTTTCAAATTCAGCAGCTGAGTGGATCCATATGCCTTCCAGGCAGAGTGTAGCCAGGGTGATGCTACAGATAATGTAATTAATTAACCCTTTTGTAGTCTCAGAATTTCAAACTTCTAGGTAATGGCATTTGTATAGTAATTTTCCTTGGTTCTATGTAAGATCTTTAACAGAATCACAAGATTTGCATTTAAATGTAAATGGTGGAAGGAAGGCAATGGAAGTTATTAAAATGAACACTTGATAAATTTGGATAAAAGTGGCTTAGTACAATAAACTGTATCTTACATGGTTATTTGTATTCAGGAAATCATTGGCGAATGCCCACAGTTGTGAGCCCCGCATATTTGAAAAATAAACCAAAAAATTCATGTGCTCAATTTCCCTAATTTTCTCTGCTTCTCTCCCCATCTCCTCCTGCTCCTCCTTCTTTCCCATTCATTCATGTCTCGAAATTTGAGCAGAACATTATGATTATAATTGTACACATTCTGAAGAAGTTTTTTTCTCCTATCCCTTACAAAAGGATATTTTACCCCAACTCTTCTCTTTCCAGTTGTGGAAATCAGTAGTATTAATGTGTCCGGTATTCATTTGTATTGATGAAGGTATAAATATAGCTATAGAATTGTGAGTCTTTAAACAGACATACTTAAAAAAATCTTCAATATAATCTTGCCCAAATGTTATTTCAATGCCAATTAAATCCGAAGACTGAAAATGATGGTAAATATAACCCTCTTATTTCACTTCTGGGACTGTACTCTTTGGCCAGCCTGTGGTCTTTTGCAGAAAATGAGATTGGTTGCCTCAGTTTAGTTTTAGAAAATAATTTATAACAAAAATAGCTTATGATAGTCACATTAGTAAACAAGGATAGAGAGGATTTAATGAGTGGGAGTGCCTGGAAAACACTAAAATGACACGAAGGCAGAGGGTGTGTAGGCAGAAGAGGAAGGATGTTCTGTCAAAAGATACAGTAAATGTTTCATTTTAGGGGAATTTAATATATGAAGCAAGTAGACTTAATTTTAGATGAGTATCAAACATATTCTCAGATGTAAGTTAATTTTCCTATATCAATGAGGCTTCAAGTTTGGCAATAGGATATGATTGTGAGTTTCTGAATTGACAGAAACTATTGTCAGGGAATTGACAATTGAAGGCACGATTGTTAAGATATCCAGAATTGGGAAATTGAGGGCTTGTTAAAATATGGCCCAAATCCAGACCTTGTGAGATAATTGCCTACTTGAGCTGGCATTTGTAATCAGTTGTGACTGTGTGCCGTCCTTACATCCTGTAAGTTTAGGGGTTTGGATAGCTAGGGGTAAGCTGTTTATAAACAGAAAAGAAAATAGTTTTATAACATAAAGTTTCCCATGGATTTATTTGCCTTGGGTCACATTCTGTCATTCCTGATGTAACACATATGCTATTTACATTATAATCATATCGTTAAAACTATAGATATCTCTGCAGATGTGGATAGAAATGAAACATTTCTATTCCTTTTGTTTTGTTCTTTCCATTGGGTATCCTGTTGTACTTCAGTCTCTTGTCAGATTGGAAGCTCTGAAAGCACGTGTTTCAAGTAGGAGGTGTCTCTTTGCTCTCCTCTGCAGGTGTCTGGTATCAAGCCACAAGCCCAGGGGACCTCCAATAAATAGACCTTTACCGCTACAACTGCAACTACCAGATATAAAGATCAATAGAATAAAAAACGGAGTCCTACTCCAGGCTCCATGGTAATTTTGTTTTGACGAAACCCCAGGGCCAGTAAGGAGGGATCTATGGGAGGGAAAGACTGGAGAAGAAGGAAATTTTACCTGGTTTCTTATAATGACAAAACACATAAACTTGTTGAACACAGAAACGCTCTTCTAAGCATCTCCTGTGGACTAAGTGGGAAGGAAAGAGAAAGAGATAGATTGCATTTCTCTTCAAATACACAGGTTTGTCAAACTCCTTCCTCCCATAATATCTAAGAAAATGAATGCAGTGTATTTCTTTACCCTGAACGTGGTCTATTCCATCATCATTGTCATTTCAGTAGAAATGCATTTCCCCTCAGAGGACGATTTAAATAAAAGATTCCCCACTTGTAATCCAAGCTCCTTGGCCTCTGTGTTCCATTTCCTTTTCCTTCACATTTTCTTAATTTTTTAAAATTTTATCTTTGAACTATTTAGTTCAATTTGTGTTTAGAAAAAAGAGGCCTCTTTTATCAAAGGGAATAGAGATACGGTGGTTGGCTATTTCATTCACATTCTCCATCTAAATGTAATTTCAACGCCTTTTTGTTTTGCATTTTAACAAATATAGATATTTGTACAGAGGAATTTAGCTAATTTGCATCAGTATCAGAAAAAAATACTCTTTGGGGTTTTTTAGCTACTAATTCTGCAAGGAAAGCTTGTTAGTGGTTTTAGGGTAGGATTTTAAAAAAAGAAGAAAAGTGGGGTCATCAATGAAAGGTCTGCCCTGCTCTTCTGACTTTAAGGCCATGCCTAGTTTTCAGGTCTATAAACTTCTAATATCCTCTAGACCCTCCTTCAATATGTACAGAATTCCAGCATTTGAGCTACTGATATGATGGCTTGCAGATCTGTCCTAAGGATTTTTTTCTTAATACATAAGAGGTTCTGTGGGACATCAGACTTTCTCTAGTCAATACTTTTTTTATATATTTAAAATAGATAATCAACAAAGATCTACTGTATACCACAGGGAACTCTGCTCAATATTCTGTAATAACCTAAACAGGAAAAGAATTTGAAAAAGAATAGGATACATGTATATGTATAACTGATTCACTTTGCTGTACACCTGAAACTAACATATTGTTAATCAACTATACTCCAGTATAAAATTTAAAATTTTTTAAAAATACTTTTTTAAAATTTGTCAAACTCTAGGGCCTTGAAAAGGAGGCCTCCATGCTGCATTTTTCTAAAGTTTCCATTTCCTTCATTCTTCACTGTAACAATATTGTGTTTTCCTTTGACTTTCTTTCCTTGCTGCTGGGTAAATTGATCCTTCTTCATATTTGTTTCCCCAAACTCCCTCAACTTCATGTATCTCTTGGCACAGGGCTGCCTATAAGCACCTTAGAAAATAGAGCAAAACAAAATATTCAGCTATGTGGCTAATGAGGTAGTATAGTATTTATAATAGCAATGTCATAATTTAATTAAACAAATTGCATTATACCCCAAAATGCTATTTTACTGCTATTAAAATAATGATTGTAAACAATTTACAATGATACAAGAAAATTCTTATTATATAATAAGTTATTATAGCAACTACAAAACTATGGATAATATAATCTCAACTGCATTCAAAAGTGTATACATAGAAAAAAGGCTGGAATGTAGTACACCAAAATATACAATGATTATCTTTGATCGTTCGGCTTATTTTACAAATATTCTATCTTGAGCATGTACTTCCAGCACAAAGTACTGACAACCAATTTACTCAGAACCTACTGGATGTTTGGTACTGCGCTAGGTGCGTGCAGCTATTATCACATTTAATGCTTGGCACACACTGTAAAGTAGTTATGAATTTCATTTTGCATAGAAGAAACCGTCATCTCAGAAATGTTGTATAAATCATATTAGGTCACACAGCTAGTAATAATAATTATCATCCCCATTTTACAGGCGAAAACACCAAGGCCCAGAGAGATTAATTAACTTGCTTAAGGTCATCTTCCAAATAAGTAGCAGTATGGATTTGAACCCAGATCTTTCCGAGTGCAAATGTTGAAGTATTTCCAACATATCACACTGTCTCTCTAAAAACAAATAAACAATGACAATGGCAACAAAAAAAGTACATTAAAAAGTGTGATAAAGAAAGAAGGATATCCAGTAGGAAACAGAGGAATATTTTGTCTTTGCATCATTATCTCAGCTGGTTAGCTGTTCTTGCTAAGCCCTCTGATCATTGTTTGTAGATCTGTGTATTATGTATGAAACACACAGTACCTTTTTCATAGTGTCTGTCTTCTGAGAATTTCAAAATTCACATAATAAATATTTCCTGATGTCTTAGTAAATGTTTTTTGTTGTTTTATCTAGTAATAATCCTTGTTTAACACAAATTAAACTTCAGAGAGTTGAAAAGTTTGTATCCATTCCCAGTCTGCAAATAATGCATGCTTGGAGATTATATTCATAGTGTTTTTTCTTGACTAATGGTTTCCTGTTATTGGGCTCAGAAAATGCATATAAAAAGTGCAAACAGTACTGGCATAAATACGGTATGTCACCAAAAACTGCTGTGGAAACTCAAAGATAGATAAGAAATAATGAGGTTTATAGATTCATTAGCATTTGAATGATGAAACATGTATATGTGTTACTTCTTTGATCAATACTGCCCTGGAGGGAAAGTACTGTATTTAATTGTCTTTCACAGACCTTCCACTGTGGACATCTGGTTGTTATACAGTCCTGTAGCAGGACATTTCATTGCCTCAGTGTTGTTGAATTCAAGTTCCTATTTTATTACCAGCGATGGTATATGTTATGAGAAAAATGTATGAAAAGCCTGGTCAAAATGCTAGAAACACAGCCAGGAGGGTGCCTCTATTCTCTCTGCATTGCCTGGACTTGACTAGGAGGCATGCTATAGGTAAACATGTCATATCATTCTAGGTAGTTTTCAAATTTGAGTGATTTTTTTATATATGTTGTTTTAATTATCTACATCTGTGAGCTATTTCATTAGATGAGTTCCACTGCATTATGAATGCTTCCTTGTCGTAGACGCCTTTCATTTTGCAATCTCACAAATTTGTGAACTTTGCGTATGCATAAAAGGCCAAGACAATGTTTAATTGTGGGGAAAAAATCAAGTGCATTAGAGGCAGAGAGACCTGGCATCAAGTGCTGACATCATTGTTTTCCAGCTATGTGATTTTTCAGGAAAGTATTCAATCCATGAATGCGTTAGTTTCCTAATCTGTGAAATGGGGACATTAGTACCTATCTCATGGAATCTTAAACAAGTAGCACCAATAAAAAAGCCTGACTCATTGTGTAAATTATTTTCTTTCTCCCTTTTACCTCTTCTCAGTTATCTGTACTGACAAAGTATTTAGAGTGAGCTAGTGTACGTAGTAATAATCTAAAACAAAATTTAGTAAAAGTTTTTTTTAACTAGAAATGTATTAGATGATGTTTATGGGGGAGGGGCAGAGGTTTGCCTAGTTGAAGCGTGTATTAAAATTAGGCACCTCGGTGCTGGCCAGTTAACATGGAAGCGTGTGCTGCAGAAGCAAACACACGGCTGATGGGAGCTAGCAGCCAGCGTGGGATGTCAAATATACCCTGAATAATCTGTAAGTGGATAACTGAGAATTTCTTATATTCAGTTTCTATGCTTATGACCTGGTGGCACACATGAGGGAAGGGGTAATCCAGGAGTTAATGGAGGGCAAATTCTAAAATGCCCCGAAACTTATCTTGCTATAGGGAAGGATGCCGGTGCCTACCAGGTTTCTGCTTGTTAATTTCTGTGGTTGCTGCTACTGGGGAAATTGTCCTCATTTGCATTGTCTTTCAGTGACCTACCTGGAGGCAAACACCTGCAGACACTTTATGTTCACAGAAGTATCACTTGGGACAGAGACCCACATCCATTCCGTGCAACCAACTATGTTAAAATAACATTATGGGCAAATATTTCAAAGCTTAACATTTCAAATGGTCGCTTCACATACTATTTTACCCTCTCTTATAGCTCTTGAGTAATATATATCGCTGCCAACATAACTTCTTGGCCACTCCTTTGCCCTGTGTGTTTTTAACTTTTCAGATGGAATTCTTACAGAGGTTTAATCGTAGGAGTTCAGTAACTGCATTCACTTTTTGTAAGAGAAAAGAAAAAGTCCCTGGTGAAAGAATGACTTGATTTCAGTGGGAATAAAAAAGAATAAAAAAATAAAGCAGAAATGAATTTGGAAATGTGATTAGTTATATGTTACTTACAAATTATGCATGTGTGCATGATTACATATTAAAGAGAATCTGTTATAAAAATTATCATTTGCATATTGTACCATATATAAATTTGTTTATTCTAAATATAAGTATATATGTATGTATAATGAAAAATATATATTGTCCACATAATTATAATTTATAAATTTTACATTTTAAGAACAATGGTCTGGACAGGAAAATTCTGAATGTGTATTAGCATTTTTTAAGAGGTATAAGTTTTTTAAAAAAAATTATGTCCTTTGACATAGAATTCAGAATTCTCCGAAATAATGGTTTGGAGTTGAAATGTTTCCTTTCTTGAATTAATGTTCAAAGTCTCGTTTTATTTAATTAATTTATTTTTATTTGTATGTATGTGTGTATGTGCTTTAATAGTTATAGCAAAATAGATTCAGCTGGTTTGGGGTTACGTGAGATTTTTTTTTTAAAGTACTTCTTCCCTCTGTAATGTCAAGATACTGTTTACACTGAAGCTATAAACTTTATGTTGGCTTAGTTACAGAGCTCACTGAAGGAGGAAATGAGTCATATTTAAAGAAAAATAGGTTAACAGTTTTCAAAGTGATCATGACAAATTAATATGTTTAGCGCAAATGCAGTCAAAATGCATTTTAATTTTAATACAAGCTTCAAGTAGGCAAACCTCTGCCCCTCCCCCATAAACATCACCTAATACATTTCTAGTTAAAAAAAATAAACTTTTACTAAATTTTGTTTTAGATTATTACTACATACACTAGCTCACTCTGAATACTTTGTCAGTTATTATGTTTTTTAATGGCTGAAATAACTAAAAAGTCTGTCTTAAAGACTTCTTTCCCTTAGGCAGCCATACTTAAAGATTCTGGTGTTTAGGCTTTAGCTTTTCATTTAGCGCCTTCTTAACCATGGAAATAAAGAATAAAATTTGGGGTATTTTATATACATGACACTCACCAATTAATCTTTTTACTGGGAAGCATCTTTTTATCGGGAAGCATCAGGTAGATCCTCTAACGACTACTGGTGGTAGATTGGGTTCATGTGTATTTTGAAGATGAGGAAACTGAGAGACAGAAACGAAATATTATGTTACATACACATGCAGAGACGGGATGTGACCATACATATATTCTACTTAGTGATCCTAGGCCTCACATTATAAGAGCAAACAGCAGATGAACTCCCATTTCCAGTAAGGCTGCAAAGCCCCCGGCCAAGACACCTTCATTCCTTCATTGCCGCGCAATAGCCATCGTCCTGCTAGCGCCTGCGTCTTTTCTCCTCAACTAGACTGCAGCTTATGAGGATTTATACTTTCTTATTACCGTCCTACTCCACACTGTCCAACATTCTACTTTCCATAAGGATCAAGTTTTATTAGATATTTGGTTGAAAAAAATTCCTGTGAGTATTGTAGTGCACATAGAATGATTTACTTTATAGAGTTAAAATATTTAAAGAAATGAAAGGAATACAGTGGATGCTGAAATAAGTGGGGCTTTTTAGAAATTATTATTATTTTTTAAAAACTTTTTATTTTATATTGGAGTATAGCCAATTAACAATGCTGTGATAGTTTCAGGTGCATAGCAATGATATCTATTGATGTGATTCATACATCTCAGAACTAAGTTCAGTATCACCTATTATGGCTTTCAATAATGGTTACTTTCTATTTTCTTCTAGGAAACCATCAGGTGTCTCCTGGGCCCATAACAGAATCTGCCTGCTCTTCCTGAGCAGAATTCAAGATTCACTGTGCTCCCGGGCTGTAGCCACTAAGTGGGGAAGCTGAGGCATTTCCACTCCTCAGATCAGGTGAAATAAATCCTAGCTTCAAGAGAAGAGTAGCTTGATTTTGTTTGGATGTGAATTCTCCTTAATGGAGAATTGTAATCATCACATGTTGAATATATTTGCTGCTATTTTCATTTCCCTTGTATAGAATAATCCAGCCAGGGAGAGTTTGGGGGAAGAAACTGGAAACGTATAGAACTGCTAGGAAGAGATGCTCCAACCCCTCGTTAGAATTTCAGACCAGCTCAGCTGATTAGTGGATAGACATGATCCCTCTCTCTGATGGAATTCATGTTAATTTTGAAAATCTAAAACCAAAGACTCATTACCCCCAAGAGGATGTGTTCTAAGCCAGGGTGCAGAAGAGGCCAATGGATGTGCCCGGCATATCCCTCCCACAGCCCATGGGTGTATAGTAGAATCAGAAGTTGCCAGGATAAATTTCTCCCCAAGCAATCTCTTCTCCTAGTTTTTTCCATGAAGAAACCTGACACAGATCTGAAAATATTAATTTCTAATTACCAGCGTCTTCATTTGCAAGTTCTGTTCGTGTTTCCTTCTCCCGCTCCCAGCCCACCTGCTCTTACCCCTGGTACCTTTCAGCGAGGGGAAGAGAATCCAGGAGGGGAGACTGTGAACTTAGTCACAAAATAAGTCAAGGGAGAAATGAAGTACTAATTAAGAAAGCCTGGGTGTTATGCAAATGCTCCTGCACCAAAGGCAGCCTAATGAATGTGCCCGGAGTGGCTGGGCGTCTTCGCCGCGCCGACAGCTGGCTCCCAGGAAGGTCAGGCGCAGGCGGGCGCGAGGGAGCATAATCCTTCAGATTGGCAGCTCTGCCCCCTGGTCACCGTTTGATTATCTCCCAAATTGCTGTATTTCACAGAGATAATGATTTTTTATGGTCACAGATTTGAAGACAACTGCTGTATCCTCAGGGTTGTCGTTCTGCAAGGAGCCGCGGCTGCTTCCTTCAGAGGACGGAGAGGGGAGAGAGAGTTTCTTCTCCTTTTCTCTCCCTTGCAACTTCCTGGAATGTTTTCTTATCATCATGAAAGCAATACCTATTATTAAGGGAACCACCCCAGTTCTGATTAGTCCCAACCCTTTCCCTGTTCCTTATCCAGTGCTTGGGTCTGGAAGTCTCTTACTCTCCTCTTCCAAGTGTTCCAGAACTTTCTCATACTCAGGAGAAGGGTGCTTTTCTCTCTGCAAACCTCAAATTGTCTGTGCGTAAAATGAGAAGAGGAAGGTTCACCTGGTGCCTCTTGAGAATCATGTGTATGAGTGTAAGAGTGAATGTGGATGTGTGGGTGTGTGGGGTAATTCATCTGCACCATTACTTGGGGCCCATCTGGGAGCTCAGGACGGAGCAGGTCACCTCCGCTGAACCCAGGTGGAGCTTGCCCAAGGTGGGGAATGAGGCTGTGAGTTCTTTTTTTAAAATGTTTATTGAAATGCAGTTGATTTACAATGCTGTGTAAGTTTCAGGTGTACAGCAAAGTGATTCAATTATATATATATGTACGTAAGTATACATATATATATATATATATTCTTTTTTAGATTGTTTTCCATTATAGGTCATTACAAGATATTGAGTATAGTATGCTGTGCTATACAGTAGGTCCTTGTTGGTCGACCAATATCATTTGAGTTCTTTTAAAAAGCCTTCAAGGTGGAAACTTTTGGCGGGGGTTCCCAAGTAGGATTTTCATTTAATTCTGATGTAAAAGCAATCAGGAAAAAAAAATGTTTAACCATATGATTACTCCCCTTGAAGACTGGTTTATTTAACATTAGTTAAATGATTACTTGTGAGCTCAGGACTAACAGGAACATACTTATTTTTCTTTAAGAGAGTGACCACCGAAGTTGCGAAGTTCCAGCATGAACTTGATTGTCTATTGATACTGGGACGTGACTGTAGTAATCTGAGCCCAATTTCTGCAAGGATGCTCTTCTGACCTGGTAAGGGAACATCAAGGTTTTTACCACTGGAAGCGCTGCAACTTGGAAACCATCATGTTTCAGTTCAGCCTTAATTATTTCAACATTGCTGGCATTTTAATATTTATGAAGAAAAGGATTGCCTGGAATTCATATTTTAAATCAATTCTCTCATCTTAATTGAAGGAAAGGTAAACAGTGTAAATGAAACCCACTTGGCTTGAGGTCTTGCTGATGTGAATCTAGAAAACACAAATTCAAAGGTGGCTTGATTTTATCCTGTTTCCTATCAAATATTAATTTCCTAATATTTTTCACTATTTCTACTGCATTTAGTTAATATGCATTTATTTTATTTTAAAGTATGAAAGTTATTTATATGTGGGGGTCTATGTGTTGATCTACAGAGCTGTCTTCAGAATTTAAAAAAGGGAATATACTATCATTTATCTTCCCACATCTGCAACTAAAAAAAATGCAAAACTGAGTGCTTCTGCTAGGTTGACTACCCACACATGCATCAGCAGGTCTAGCCATTTTTTTTTTTAACCTGAAAGGCCTGTCTCTACTCCCAGATAAGTTTACATTGAGAAATATGTTACCAGCCTCACTAGAGAGATAAGATGCTTCCTTGGCATTTTGGTGCACATTCATATCATGAGTAACAAAGCCTGATTTTTTTTTTTAGACATTATAACGGCCCTCTGTATTCTCAGGGGATTGATTCCAGGATCCCTGCAGATACCAAAATCCATGGATACCTTTTACAAAATGTTGTAGTACAGTTGGCCCTCAGTATCCATGGGTTCCAGATCCGTGGTTGGTTGAATCCCTGGATGGAACCTGCGTATAGTGAGGGCTGCCTGTAAATTATTTTTCAACAGTTTCAATGATTCTTCCCAGGTATTGCTCTAGGAGTAAAGGAAAAAAAAAACATTTAGCAAGGTTAGGAGGGCAAGGTGAAGGGATTGGGATTGCTGTTCTAGATGGGCTGGCCAGCTCTTGAGCAGCTGGTATTGAGCTGAGACTTGGAAAGCCATGTGCATATCAAGGGGAAGAGTGTCCAGACAGACGAAACAGGGGAGGTCATGCATGACTTGTTTGAGAAATAGCAAGGAGAGCATTGTGTCTGGAATGGAGTATATACAAGGGAAAGGGTGGGAGACGAGAATTGGGCATGGCTTGGAACCAGGTCATAGATGTTTTATAGATGATGCGGGGAGCGTGGATTCTGTTCTAAGTGGAATGGACAGCTTTAAACAACCTTCTGCAGATGGATGTTGAGGATTTCCACTGTTCACAATGATGAAAACACTGAAGTGGACATCCTTGCGTATAAACCTTTGTATGTGTACGTTCATTCATCCATTAAATAAGTGTTATTGAGCGCCACTCTGTGCCACTGCTGTGCTAGGCACTGGGGATCCAGTTGTGAAGAGAGCAGACATAGTTTTTCCAACACAGAGCTTATAGTATATGGGGTATATGAGCTCCTGTATTTATCTTCAGTGTATATTTTAATTATTTTTAAGGGACCAGTCTTAGAAATGAAATTACTCCATCAAAATGGATGCTCATTTCAAATCATACATACATGGATTATATACTTAAAAGTAAATATCCATACTGTTCCCAAGAAAAGTTGTACCACTGCATATACAGTCATATAGTTTCACTTCTAAATATTTAAAATATACAAATGTTATAATGCTATAAGGACTAACTTTCCATGTTGATCACTGTGGAAATATTAAGTGTATCTGCAGCATAAATTTCTGAGTGGAATTGCTGGGTCACATGGCATGTTCATTTATAATTTTTTGGATAGTGCCAAACTTATGTCCATAGAAGTTGTACTAAGCAGTGTATGAAAGTGTTGTTTCACATAAACTACCTGCCTCCTTGATAGGTGCAAAATGGTATCTGTGTAGTTTCAATTTGCGTTTCCCTTATTAGGAATGAGTTTGAGCATAGTTTAATATGTTTTAGAGCCATTTATTTGTATTTCTTTTTTTGGTGAATTTTCTGTTAATGCATTTTGCCCATTTTTTTTTTTGCACTAGTTTGTTGGTATATTTATTATTTATTTATATAAGCTCCTTGTGTTTTAAAGAAGTATGTGTTACACATATGTTCCCCAGTTAGTACTCTTTTTCGTTTTGGTTTTACTTATGGAAGTTTTTGCTACACACAGATTTTTTTTTTATTTTTATAGAATTGAATTATTTTATCTTTTCTTTTATGGGTTTAATGTTTTGTCTTCTAGGGGAAGGTTTAAATGAGTTGCAAATTCTATAAATTCATAAGATTCTGGTTTGAGTTTATAATTATGTCTGCCTTTCTCTCTTCTTTTGAATTTAAGTTGTTTGCGGGCACAATTTGTGTGAATTAGCTTGTATAAGTGGCTTTATGTGAACAAATCCATTTAATCCCTATAATATCCCAAAGAAGTTGGTACAATTATTATTGTCATTTTACAGAGGAGTAATCTGAGGCTCAGAGAGGTTGAGTCACTTGCTTAGTATCACGCAGCTACCAAGTTAAGGTGTCGGGATTCCAGATCATGTATTAGGATGCATGGGAGGCATAGTCAATGAAAGTTAATGGATTTTTCTGTAGAACAGAATCAACTGTTGCAATCTGTGACCATAGGATACCAAGTGTCACCATAATCACCCTCTCCCAGACCCCGACTCCCCCCCAACATAGATGAACCATCCCGAGACAGCTGTGCAAAAAGTATATTTTTCCAAAATCATATGTAAAAGAGTCTAAAGCTGAACTTATTGAACAATGTTTCTCTTTCTCATATAGAGACATTAAAAAAATGGGAATTCCTTCCCTGCCCCTCCTTATACCAAGAGAGGTTTGCATACAAAGCTTTCTAGACTTATCTGTGGGGTTGAGCTTAAGCCATCAGCCAAGCACAAACCTAATGATGACCTAGAACTGGACAACACTGGATTTAGGCATGGGCAACACCAAGAGGTATGAGTCATGTAAGTTCTTAAGCTCTAACGTGCTACCCATTTGGAACTGCACGGCACCTGTGTGCTGCATTTGATTCGCAGCATCTGTATGGGCAGGGAAACTTAAAGGAGTCTTCAAAGAGGCAACATGCTGGCACTGCCCTCTTGAATGGGGTTTCTGGTTAACAAATTGATCAACTGGGCAATGTCATTCCATCCGAATACCCGTACTAAACAAAACTAAAAAGGCTACCTTTGCACATTTTCAGACAATAAATATATAAGTTTGTCTTTGTGGCAACCTCTGGGTTCCTATTGAAGGAACATCATTAATCATTTCATTCAATGTTGGCTATGTTTATCAATTTTTCACCCCAGAAGCATTTTTCTTATTTTTAAGTGAGTAATGCTAACTATAAACATTAAAATAAAATCACTTTGCCTCCTTTTAACTCTAGACTTGACTTTTCTGTATCTAAGTATCCACTCTCCTATGCACAGCACCACTGATAAAAATGTAGGAAATTGACCCCAGTTTATTCAATGTATGTTTAGTGTGAACCTGCTACTTGCCAGGAAATCTGAACCCCTGAATTCCAGGACTCAGAGAGCTTTGGCAGGGCATCATGCAGAACTATTATAGCTTATTATCATTATGACATGTTAGGAAGATCTAGAAGAGCAACTGAAAAGTGTAAGGTAGATATTGGAATTATGCTTAATATAATCATGCTGGAGACTTAAAATGTAGAGCTGCATTGAAGATTGATCTTTCACATAGAAATACATTTTTATTATTCTAAGTGCTTATGATGAGTCAACTGATATGCTTTTAAAAATCGCTTTATTGAGAAATGATTCACATACATACAATTCATCCATGTAAAGTATAGAATTCAGTGGATTTTAGTGTATTCACAGATATGTGCAACCATCACCATGGTGAATTTTAGAGCATTTTAACACTCTCAAAAGAAACCTCAATACACTTTTAGCTCTCACCCCCTATTCTTCCAACCCCCTCCTCCTAGCTGTAGGCAACTACTAACCTACTTTCTGTCAACATAGCTTTCCCCGTTCTGGACATTTCATATGAGTGGAGTATATATGTGATCTTTTGTGACTAGCTTCTTTCACTTAGCATCGTGTTTTCAAGGTTCATCCATGTTGTAGCATGTATCAGTACTTCCTTTCTTTTTTATGGCCAAGTAATATTCCACTGTATGGATATACCATATTTTGTTTCTCTTTTCATCAGTAATTGACACCTGGGTTGTTTCCACCTTTGGGCTATTGTGAATAAGGCAGCTGTAAACATTTGTATTTAAGTTTCTGTGTGGACATCTGTCTTAATTTCTCTTACATATATATCCAGGAGTAGAATTCTGAATCATATGGTGACTCTGTGTTTAATCTTTTGATGAACTGACAGACTTTTCCAAACTGGCTTCACCATTTTATATTGTCTCCAGCAGTGTATGAGGATTCCAACTTTTCTATATCCTCACAAACAGTTGTTATTAGTTGTTAGTAATTTTGATTATAGCCAACTTAGTGGCTATGAAGTGGCATGTCTTTATAGTTTTAGTTTGTTGTTCCCTGATGGCTAATGATTTCCAGCATCATTTTGGGTGCTTATTGGCCATTTGTATATCTTCCTTGGAGAAATGTCTATTCATATACTTTGCGTACTTTGTAACTGGGTTGCCTTTTTACTATTGAGTTGTAAGAGTTCTTTATGTATTATGGATAAAAGTACCGTATCAGATATATGATTTGCAAATATTTTCTTCCATTCTGTGGATTGTTTTTTCACTTTCTTGATGGTATCCTTTGAAAAACGAAAGCTTTTAATTTTGATGAAGTCAAATTTACCTATTATTTTTCTTTTGATGCTTGTGCTTTTGGTGTCATGTCTAAGAACTTTTTGCCCAAACCAAGGTCATGAAGGTTTACCCATCTATTTTTTTTTCTAAGGGTATGTAGTTTTAACTCTTATTTTAAGGCTTTGATATATTTTGAGTTTGTTTTTACATATGCTGTGAGGTAAGGGTCCAAAATTAATTCTTCTGCATGGGGCTACCCAGTTGTCCCAGCACCATTTGTTGAAAGGCTATTGTGTCCCCATTGCATCATCTTGGAAATTTTGTCTAAAAACAGTTGACCATAGATGTATGGATTTATTTATAGACTTTCAATTCCATTCCATTGGTCTGAATGTCTGTCCTTGTGCTGGTACCCCACTGTCTTGATTACAGTTGCTTTGTAGTGAGTTTTGAAATAAGGAAATATGAACCCTCCTGCTTTGTTCTTTCTCAAGATTGCTTTGGCTACTCTGGGTCCCTTACAAATTCAGATGAATAGTAAAATCAGCTTGTCAATTCATATGTAGAAATCAGATGAGATTCTGATAGGGATTGTGTTGAGACTGCAGATCAGCCGGGGAATATTACCATTTTAACCATGTTAAGTCTTCTGATTCATGAGCAGTGTATGTGGGATCTACATGTCAGATCTGCTTCTACTCAGAGTCTTTGCATTTTTTCCTTTTGGTGCTCGCCCCTGAATGTTCCCTGACCCTCAGATGTTTCCTCAGATGCACCTTCCCAGTGAGGCCCTCTAGGCCAACACTTTATCCCTCACATGCACCTCTTTTCTCTGTTTTCTACATTATCTTATTTCTTAACAATTATCATTATTTATTATATTTTATATTTTTCTAAGCCCTAAGAATACAACAATGAACAAAATGAACAAAAATCCTTGCTGTCATGGGGTTTACATTCTAGCAGAAATACAGATAATTTTAAAAAAGAAAAATATGTAAAATGTGCAGAATGATAATAATACATCCTGTGTGAAAACTAAAGTTGAGAGAAAGAAAAACCATGTTAGGATTGCAGTGATGAATAAATACAGTCTTAGACAAGGTGGCCAGAGGCCAAGGACAAGCCAGGGAGGCAGGTAGGTATCTAGGGAAAGAGTATTTGGCAGAGGGAGCTGTATGTGCAAAGGCCTGGAGGTAGGAACAGACTTGGACTTTCAGAGAGCAGTTGGGAAACCAGAGTGGCTACAGCACAGTCAGACTGAACTAAGGAAGTGGTAAGAGGTAAGGGGTGAGCCAGCCATTTAGGGCCTTGTAGGTCATTTTGAATAGAATTCAGTGTTCAAGGAGATTAGGGATTTTGTCTAAAGGGACATACTCTGTATGCGGATTGTGCTCCCAAATGTTTATGATAAGAATAAGGGAAGAGAAAGCAGAAGTGAAGCAATAACATTGTCTGATCTCTAACACCATAGCAGTGTTTTATAAACTATCTGGATATTTTAACTGACTGCATGATTGCCTCAGCTATCAACTGTGCCTAAATGGGTACTAGTTATCTCATTTATTAACATAGAATATTTTAACATGCTAGCTTCCTCCCTCCTTCTCTGGGCCTGGAGGACTTTAGTTGATTTACCTCTCAGGTCTGCTGTAAAACCCACTGTTGGTATGTTTGGTGAAGAATACTTCAGATATCTTTGGGCCATGATGATATAATTTAATGCTAGCAATTTTGATCACTGGGTTGTGCGTGGGGAACTCAATGAGAGAGGCACATTTTGAATATAGTAGATAGACAGATAGATAGATAGATAGATAAATAGATAGATAGAATCACTAATAGAAGCATGTGCATTTTTGATTGGTTAGTATCCCTATTTAGCCTGAAGTTCCTCTGATCTGGTGATAAAAGTGTTTGTTTTGAATAATTCCATGGCACTTTTACAAATTTAAATGTCCCCAGGACAAGGACAATTCAAACGTGTATAAACAGTACAGAATGGCAGGGCCTGTGGCTAAACTGGAGAATATATGCCCCGCCTACAGGCAATCAAATTCATATTTTCAAAAAATTCAACTCCGTCTAAACAAAAATTGACAGCTCTTGATTACTACACAAGGCTGGCACTCTGCTAAAATCATTATGCGAATTACCTCAGTAAGTCCTCCTAATAAATTATATGAGGCAGGTGCCCCTATAACCCCCATTCTTCTGCTGTGAAAACTAAGACTTAGCAAAGATAAGTAGGTAACTATGAAGATGTAGAGTCAGAATGTAGAGACAAGCACTCTGGTTTCATAATCTATGTTCTTAATCACTGTAATAAGCAAACTATAACTGGCAGATAATCAGCCAGTTATTTTTCCCCCCCATGGATTATGAAGAAGGTAGGGTTTGAAAACATGTAGAGGAGCATTATCCTATAGATATAAATGCAAGCCACATATGTAATTTAAAATTTTCTTGTAGCCTCATTTAAAAGAATAAAATAAACATGAAATTAATCTCAATAATATGTGTTTTTAATCCAATGTATTCAAAATATTACTATAATATGTAATCAATGTAAAAATTATTGATGAGTTAGTTTGTATTCTTTCTAATATGAAGTCT
The DNA here is from genome assembly GCF_028021215.1 of Eschrichtius robustus. NCBI lineage: Eukaryota > Metazoa > Chordata > Mammalia > Artiodactyla > Eschrichtiidae > Eschrichtius > Eschrichtius robustus. Next base: position 82,283,767 of record NC_090835.1, read on the forward strand.
TGGGAATTGGTGTCTGTTTTACACAGCTCCAATAAGAGTAGCCACATTTCCAGGGCTCTGTAGCTATAGTGGGATTATGGCTACCGTAGTGGATAGTAAAGATTCAGACGATTGGCTGCATTTTTCACATTTAATTTTTCCTTCTAGATGATTTAATTAATCATCTAGAGCCGTAATTTAATTAAACTCCATTTTCTTAGAGGTAAAGCAGGAACTCCACCAGTATAATAATTACAGGGGAGGAGGTGCCAGCAGGTGCTGTCTTCTGATCTCATTAATGAGTTTGTATGAACTCTCAGCACAAAGAGTTTGAGATCCTGTAAATTTATGGCCTAAGTTATATGGGGTTTACACATATGTACTGATGTTACCTAAACTATCCCTTCCTATAACATTCTCTTTATGAACCAGTTCAGTGGATGGAATATTTATATGCTTTTACTATGAACATAAGCATTATAAAGGAACTATGCTTTGTGCTAACTTAAATAGATTTGGAAAGCAAAGTGGAAAAACTATAACTTTATGATAAACGTTATCACCTCCCTTTAATGCACTATTATATTTTATAGTTAGAATGGAACATTGAAGCACTTGTGCAGAATATATAAAAGCACTGAGGCATTGAAGGAGACCAAAAATTATATTTGAGCTTATTAATTTAGGACAAAAACAAACAGTGTATTCTCAGACAGCTGCAACATCCACTCAAGTTAAAAATAGGCTAACGCGTCAACAACCTCCAACCTGTAACCCTGCCAGGATAAAATTAAACAAAACAATCTCCCCCAAATTACTAAAGTCGAAGTCTTTAGGGGAATGCCCTATATTTTACCTTAAATTACTAAACTATAGGCATAACTGTGTAGCCACACGTCTGTGTACCTCTGTACTGTGTAACTGTATACAGATGTACCCCATGTTATGCAATGGACTCTCTCCTTAAAAAAAAGTAGAGTGCAAATTCTATATTAAAAATCCTTTGAATGGACTAGGGGAACTTACTATTTAAATTTTTTTTATAATGAGATTAATCACCCCCTAATTCCTCTTTTTGGCAAGGTAAAGTTTTAATATAGGATTTTTGTAGCTTTTAAAAATCATGTTTCAGAAGGTATGGAGAAGAAAGAAAAAAAAACTAGTACTACAGGTACACAGTCTGGGATGTACCCACCCTGCACTGGATCCTGTTCCATTTCACCTACACAATTCTCTTCTTTTGCCTGTCTTATCATCATCATGCAAACATACTCTAGTTTTCCCATTAAAAGAAAAAATCCTTCTCATAACCCTATTTTGACTTTTGTCTACCACCATTTTTCTCCCCTTGACAGCAAAATGCCTAGAAAGGGTTATCTACTTGTGTCTCAGATTCCTCTCCTCAGAGCTGGTGAGTTCCATACTTTGTGAGTTTGTCAAAAAATTTCCGAGATTATTGTCCTTAGTTTTCTATAAAAAAATAAGAACTAAAAGATCAAAAGTCTTTTCGATATTAAGGAAACAGGTGCACAAATGTGTTCAGACGTTCCTTTTCCCCACCAGAAATGTCTTGTTTCTAACTGTATTAGTTTGGTAGGGCTGTCATAACAAAAGACCACAAACTGGATTAATTAGAAACAGAAATTTATTGTCTCACCGTCCTGGAGGCTAGAAGTCTGAAATCAAAGTCTTGGCAAAGCCATGTTCCCTCTAAGGGTGTTAGGAAAAGATCTGTTCCATGCTTCTCTTCTAATTTCTGGTAGCCTCAAATGTTTCTTGTTTTGTAGATGGCTGTCTTCTCCCTGTGTCTGTATTCAAATTCTCCTTTTTTATAAGGACACCAATCATATGGAATTAGGGCTCACCCTAATGACCTCACGTTAACTTGATTACCTCTGTAAAGAATGCATGTCCAGATAAGGTCACATTGTGAGGTACTAGGGGTTAGGACTTCAACATATATTTTTGTGGGGGGAATACAGTTCAACTCATAACAACCAAAATCCAAAATCTGGTTTTCCTTTGATCCATCTGTAGGGATATGGATCTCAAATACGCTGGGAAAGCTTGACCTGTTCTTCAGAAGAGGGTTTGCTGATTCATGTGGACGCTACCTAGATAATATGATTGTTCATAATTGTTATTTACCTTGACCCTCCTGTCCCTTATAAAGAAATGCAGGGGTTTTATGGAATATGTTTATCCATCCATCCATCCATCCATCCGTCTCCATCTTTCTACCCATCTATCCAAATATCCATTTATTGTTTTCACAAAAATTATTGGGCACCTACTGTAGATTTAGTATTTGGCAAAGTACTGGGTGGGGTGGGGGGAAGGCATACACTGGCAAGATTCAGTCGTCTTTGCTTTCAGGAAGGTATAATGTAGATGGTAAGACAAGACGTAACATGGGGAAACTGAAGTAAACCAAACTGAAAGAGATGTCTTTTTGTAGTTTAAGTCATGACTGACCAAGTATTATGCTGGGAATATCACTCATTAAGACGTTAGCAACATTCTTCACAAAGCTATGGCCTGGGTTGGCTCCATATCAGCTTGCTGAAGTTTTGAATTCTGTTCACGCTAATCTTGTTTTGAAATTGACACCCTAGCTTTGAAGTCCTTGCTCCAGCTTGATCAAGCCTCACAATATTGCTTCTCTCCCTTTTTGGTTGAAGGTGAGGCAATCACAGTGCTACCTATAGGCTCAGCCCAGCCTAAGTATGGGACCAGTTCTTATGCAAATGGCATCAGTTCACTCAAGGTCTAGATTGTCCCCGACGGCCCATGACATATTCATCCACTGGTCTGTTTTTCCCTACTTACAGCTCTTGAAGGAAGTAGAGAAAACCTAGAAAGTATAGGGTCAGCCTTCTCCATGCAGTTTCTGGGGGCCCAGTGGTCCGAGGGCATAAGGGAAGATCTACTGTTTCACCCCTCATTTTCTACACTCCGTGAGAGCTATCCACCATCCTTTTAGTGCACTTATTTTCCACTTAAATTATCAGAGTTGGTTTCTGTTACTTCTAACAAAACATCTCTGACTAATGCACTCTCTACCTCCAAATCTCAGGCTTGAGAAAGTTTTAAGCCCCTCACGGTTCCTAAGGGGCTAATATTGTTTACTGCCTCCTCCACATCCCTAGAAGGACTACCCAGGTAATTTCCCAGTGCCGTGAGAACTGCTCACCTTTTCCTCTTGATGCTTACCAGTATCTCTGGTATTCTTTATTCCCGTCCTTGTCTACCATTTATCCTTGCTGATAAGATACACTTAGATTATCCTTAGAATAATATCCTGGCCTCTCTTCCTAAGTGCATCCCCTTCCAATTCTCTTATCTAGGCCCAACATCTCCCATTTCCTCGGTCTTGACAAAATAATGTCATCAATTATTCTGTGTCCATCGATGTTACATTTCATATCTCCTCTTTCACGCTTGTGACTCTGGCTGTGCTTGCAGATTGCATTTGTTGATCATATTACCCTTGCCTGGTATCCTCATCCTCTCAACCTTAACCCAAAACAAGACCTCAAAATCACACGGATGATATCCAACCCACATCTGCTTAATCTGAATCTTTGGCAGTGAGGCCCAGCAGAGGGACCATATATTTTTAGAAGCTCCCCAAATCATTTTATTCATAGCCATTTAGAATATACGACTTCAAATTATGGCTTTACTTTCAATGGTCCTCCCTCTGTCTGCATTTAGAGTTCTGCATACTCAGCCTTGATTGCCAGTATTCAGCATCACTCTTGAGCCAAGGGATTTGGACCTTCATTCTCTCCAAAGAAGAAATGGTTTCTAACCTATTTTACAATATCACGGGCTAGTTCAGATCACCTTGGAATGGAACCGAGTTGAGCAACCAGAGTTGTTTGGGTTTTTTTTAGGCTCTGGAATGATCTCTGTCTCCTCATTAGACACCTGTGTTCAATTATAAGCCCACAAACTTAATTGTTACCTATGTATCAGGTCCCCTCTAATACCCGTTCATGTCACCGTCCTTCATAGCACTTATTGGTGGGTAATAGTATGCCTATTTTATAATTAGCTACTATACATTTGTCTTTTTCACTATAAGTTTGATGAAAACAGGGATTTGTTTTGTATAATGCATAGAACAGTGTCTAGTACATAGTAGATATTCAATGAGTATATGTTGAATAAGTGAATAAATGCATATCTCCACCTAGACCTTTCATAGACACCTCAAATATAACATGTCTAAAAAGGAATTATTATCTTTTCCCCAAATCTTTCCTCCTCTACAGGTTGTCTTTTTTTTTTAATTAAATTTTTTACTTAAGAATAGCTTTAGATTTACAGTCATTGATCTGTTTACCATCTCTATGGTTTTGCCTCTTCCAGAACGTCATGTCAATAAAATCATTCAGAATGTAGTTTTTTCACACTGGCTTCTTTCACTTCGTGATATACAATTAATTAAATAAATCTATGTTTTTGCATGGCACGTTAGCTCACTCTTTTTCTCACTGAATATTGTGTCGTGTGGATGTACCACAGTTTGCTTACCCTTCACCTATTGGAGGACATCTCAGTTGCTTCCAGATTTTGGTGATTTTGATAAACTGTTATAAAGATTCACATTTAGGTTTTGTATAGACCTACAGTCTGACACCAGTTGGAATAAATATCTAGAAGTGCAGTCGCTGGATAAGACTAGTTAGCGCCTTAAGAAACTGCCAAACTCCAGGGACTGTACCATTTTGCATCACTACCAGCAATGAATGAGAGTTCCTGTTGCTCCGTATTCTCACCAGCAATTGGTATTGTCATTTAAAAGAGATTTATCCATTCTCATATATACAGTGGCATCTCTGTTGTTGTAATCTTCCTTTCCCGAATAACAAATGATGTTGAGTATTGGTTTGTCTTGTTGAATGTTTGACATATGTGGTATACAACCCACTGTTTACCACCTTCTGTCCCCCACTATCTCACAGACACTCTAAGAGCAGAGACTTGCAATATCTTATTCAGCTCTGCATTTTCTAAACAGTGCCTGGCACAGAGCAGGCATTCATTAAGTGTGTTAGCTGACTGGATGACTATCTTGGGATTGAAGGTGAGGACTGGTGGTCTTATTCTTCAGAAGAGAAGAACCACTGTATTTTGCCCATTTAAGACTGCATTAAAGCAGTGGAAGTAGGATCCTGATAATATGCTTGAAGAGCTCAACTGTCGAAAGCCAGAAGATAAACATAAATCTCATTCATTCATTTATTCTCTACTATTTGCCAAGCACTATAGGCTCAGTGCTCTCCCCTTCCATCTCCCATGCTAGGGGTTAAAATTAAAGCTGCAAAATGTCTGCTTGCTTATTTGGTCTAGCATGAGACTATCTGTATTTTTAAATATGACATGAGAATAAAACTCATCTCTTTCCTTCTTCATGAATAGGCTCCACATAGGGTCTCAGTGGAATAATGTTTATTGCTGTATCCAACATTAATTATAATCTCCATTAGGATTGCATTCTGTTCTAGAATGGGAGTCCATAAGAGCTTGAGAATGAGTTTTCAGAAAGAAACAAAAGGCCAGGAAAAAAAATCTCATCCAAAAAGCACACACTTAAGAACCTATGCCATATGTATCCATACGCATGCTGAGAAATCCAGTGATTTTTTTTGCTAAGTGTGTTGTCTCATATGCCTTCCACATAGTTTGTTTGACCACAGCATTACACAGGAGGACACACACACACACACACACACACACACACAAACGCTCAAAGCTCTTCTATTTTAAAATCCCCCAAATGCCACAAGATCTGAGTTTAGGAACGTTGAATAAACTTGGGCCGTAGGGAGTGTAGAGAGGATCTGAATGCATTTTAACTGCCAAGCGAGTTACAGGTATGAGGCACAAAGACCCTGCTGGACACTGTCCAGAAGGGCTCAGGACCTCCATCCTACGGGACCCACTGTGAGCCAAGCTTAGTGCCCTAATGGAGTGAAGCTTTGGCTCCTGGTCATGTCGAGAATTACCTCAATACAGTTTTATTTGTGTCTCAAGATTTTATCTTTAAAAGAAAATAACGATGAGACGTTTGTCTTTTACTGAATGAGATGCTTCCAAGAGAAAGTATTGAAGTACTCAGAGGTGTTTATGAATTTATCAGGTGACTGAAGTTTAGGAGAGAGAAACAGAGAAGGGAGAAAGTAGGAGGAAATGGAGAAAAACTCAATTTATAGGGATAGCTTTGTTTTTCCACTAGCAAATATTATATATCATCTCACCACCTTTAAGATGGTTTCCTGTGAATAATATTTCTTTTATTCTTTGGTAATTATGATAATGTAAACTTTAATAATTTATTCTTTTTATTTAAACTCATGCTAGATCCAGAAACCCCTCCATCTACTAGTTGCCCTAACTCTTATAAATCATCTTGAGTTGGCATAAGTTAATTGAAGTCTCATGGGAAAAGCCTATTATGAATGTAGTGGATTCCAGTACCTTCTCTTTCTGATAACCTACTTTTGCAGTCTTCATTTTCATCCTGTGAACTCTTTGTGCTATTCTCCTGTTGCCTTGTACTATAAGTTCTCCCCTCTCATATATTCACATGCTTAACACTTTCCTCCTTCTTCCCTTTGTTTATCTGTTCTTTTACCTCCCTCCCTGCCTTTGAATGTTCTCATTTACCTTTGGGTTCTTGCTGGACAAAAGCTCTTTATCCTCCAGGCAAGCTTAGCATTAATGGTAGTGAGAACAGGCATTGGTCCTTGCCAAGGCACGTTCAACTTTTAAGGTACTTAATGGTTTCCGCATTATTTCATACTTAATTGTAGTTTTTGCTTCTCCCAGCTCTCATTAGATTATGCATGTGTGGATGATTCATCTTTGCATCTGCCAGAATTCCTGGACTATATTTCATGCTCCCTTATTGTCTGTTGGATGAATATAGGAATGAATGAATGCACAAGTAATGAATGTATGAATTTTACTTGTTTCCAAGGGACCCACCCTGACATATCCCTGGAGACACTGTCCATGGACGCCAGGCCAGCTTTCCAGCCCTCCTATAAAGAAGCCAAGGGGCATCACGGCCCTTTTCAGCTTGGTTGGTTTTAGAACTGCTTTAAAAAGTAATCCACTTTGATTTTTCATGAAATCCAGGGAAATCCTGCAGCATTGAAACAGTCCAAATGAAAGTAAATCAAAGTGAATTTAAAGTATTACTGCAGATATAAACACACAAAAAAGTTATTTGTCATTTTCCCACAAATTGGGCTAGAACCTAGATAGCATCTTGTATTTTCTGAGAGCTGACATTGACTAAGGTTTCTTTGATCAATGCATATAAGAAAGGAACTAGAAAGACCACACTTGGATGAGACAAAAGTCTATATGGACATTGTTCATTTTACAGTAGAACACAGCATAACTGCCAAACATTGAAGCAGGTAACTAGTAGTTCTACCAACTCATCTTTAGGTAACTGCCTTATATATTACATAAAAACAAATTTCTCCTCTCATTAATTACATTTTATCATAATTATGTCATCATGCATATAAACTTGTAAAATTATTGTATTCCAAAAGTGATTTTTAAAAATTAATTATTTTTTATTTATTTATTTTTGGCTTCGTTGGATCTTCATTGCTGCACGTAGGTGTTCTCTAGTTGCGGCGAGCAGAGGCTACTCTTCGTTGCAGCACGCGGGCTTCTCATTGCAGTGGCTTCTTTTGTTGTGGAGCACGGGCTCTAGGTGCGCGGGCTCAGTAGTTGTGGCTCACGGGCTCTAGAGCACAGGCTCAGTAGTTGTGGCACATGGGCTTAGTTGCTCCGTGGCATGTGGGATCTTTCCAGACTAGGGATCGAACCCATGTCCCCTGCATTGGCAGGAGGATTCCTAACCACTGCGCCACCAGGGAAGTCCCTCCAAAAGTGATTTAACAGCACATTTCATGCCATTTATAAGCACAGACTCTTAATCATCTCAGTAAAAGAGATGTTAACATTTCCTCTTATTCTGGATTTCCTACTCTCTCATAGCAGACTGCCATCTCTTTGTCTCCAATGTTCCATGCACCTCAAAATCTATTCATGGAATAGAAGGTAGACTTTGGAGGAAACTGTGGAATGTATAGATTGCTATGGATTTTCCTTAACCCATAATAGACTTTACTTTTTCAATCTCAATTTTAAGTTGTAAATATATAAAATATTCTGCTATTGAAGTACCAAAATTAGAATTTGTCCTTAGAAGATATCTCAAACATAGAGCAATTCAATGTTTTGCAAAATATTAGGCTTTCTTTTTCATGTAAATGCCACAGGCAGCACGGGATTCTGTGCCTGCTCCTACCTCTGTGTATTTCCTGAATAAACATCTAGAGTTTGATCATCTATCATCCGCGTGCAGCTCATCACCTTAAAGGCATGATTAAACTAGGGAATCACAAAAGCCATTGGTACAAAACACAGGTATATAAGCACAGCAAAGGGAAATTTTCTGTCAAAGCAGTGCCAAATTAATCTGCCCCTCCATATTTAATCATGCATGATAGGTTTTATTGCTGCTTCTGTAAGCTTACTTTTATTAAGACTGCTATCAAACTCAGAATTCAAGGATTTTATTACCTCAGGTGCCCAACAAATAAAAAACAAAACATATTTATGCATAGGAATTTAGAGTCATAGCTAATGAATTCATTTTTATTTTTACCTTCAAAGTTAGTCTACGTATGTAGAAAATTCTTATGGTGAATATCTTAATTTCTTTACAATGGAAATATAATTAATATTGGTAGGTGTGTTCATACTCCTTATCTTTAAAGAAGGATGCCCCCAAACCCCATTTGGCATAACTTCCTGAGAACTACCTGTGTGAAGACACAAAGACACATGGTACATACACTTGAAATGACAATAATTAGAAAGTTAAAATGACTATAATTGAAGCCAAACAGAGCAGATACTCAAAACAGAATACTTCTTAATTTTCTCCTGATGTTTATAAATACCTATATATTTAGTGTCTGCCTCTTTTTTTTAGAGTGTAAGTTCCAGGAAGGGAGGGATTTTGTCTTACATATTGATGTATCCTCGGTGTCTAGAACATTGTCTGGCATAGACAGTGTTCAATAAATATTGATTGAATGAATAATATCCAAAGGTACTCTGTAGCTAAGTGTAGAATGAGCAGTGCTAACCCACACATAGTCCCTGTGTACTTGGAATTGCCAGAGAAGACCTCAAGAAAGAAGTTATACTTAAAGTTGGATGGGAAGGATGGGTAGGTAACCTTTCACTTCTCGATTTACTTCTGCCAACAGATTAATACCCTGAAGTCATCAGTCATTACTGGGATGATAAATCCTTGGGCATATCAAAGATTCCTCTTTTAAAGAGTTTTACATTTTAGCATCCATTTTGACCAGTTCAGGCCAAAACACCATAGTAAACAAAGCAAAATAAAATGAATACTCAGGAACACATCATGCCTTAAATACATGCCTTAAATTATTCACTGGCTGGAGCCACTGATGGTTACACTTGCACATGACGATCCTGGCAGCGCATAGACCTCACTTGAAATGTTTCAGGGGACAGGTCCTGACAAAACAAAGCCCGTGGCAGGGCAAGTGTAGTTTCTTTGAATAACAAGTTTAGAGGGAACTTGGATTACTTTTTAAAGCAGTTCTAATACCAACCAAACTGGAAAGGGCCCATGATGCCCCTTGGCTTCTTTATGGGAGCGCTGAAAAGCTGGCCTGGCATCCATGGACAATGTCTCCAAGGATATGTGAGGGTGGGTCCCTTGGAACTCATACTACAGTGAAGTATGTTTGTATTCTAGACTTTACATTCACTCTAATTGTAGAAAGCAAGGTTTCAGTTCTGCTAAAGTCATAGCAGAGTCATGTGCCTTTATTATGATTAGATACCCTTATTGAGAACACATACATTTGGAGAAATGTGCATTGAATTTGGGAGAAATAGTGACATGATGGAAAGTACACAGATGCCAGGGTCAGACTGTCTTGGCTTTATGACTCCACTTAAATGTAACAGCAGTGTGATCTTGGGAGAGTTAATTAACTTTTGGTGACTCCACATTTTTTTCATTAAAAAAGAGACTATCTTTTTTTTTTATATATAAATTTATTTATTTATTTATTTATTTATTTATTTATTTATTTATTTATTTATTTATTTATTTATTTATAGCTGTGTTGGGTCTTCGTTTCTGTGTGAGGGCTTTCTCTAGTTGCGGCGAGTGGGGCCCACTCTTCATCGCGGTGCGCGGGCCTCTCACTATTGTGGCCTCTCTTGTTGCGGAGCACAGGCTCCAGACGCGCAGGCTCAGCAGTTGTGGCACACGGGCTTCGTTGCTCCGCGGCATGTGGGATCTTCCCGGACCAGGGCTCGAACCCACGTCCCCTGCATTGGCAGGCAGATTCTCAACCACTGCGCCACCAGGGAAGCCCAAAAGAGACTATTTTAATGATAAAATATCTAGAGTAGTACTTGGCCCATGGTAGGGATTCATTAAGTGTAGTAGTGAAAGTAATAATAGCTATTCTTTATTAAGCATTTACTATGAACCAGAAACTAAAATGTATTTCATATTTATTATCCCAATTGCTCCTCACAAAAATGCTATGAAATGAGTATAATTATTATCTTTACTCAACAGACTTAACAGGTCTGGGAACTGTGATTCAAAAAATGTTAAATAACTTTTCCAAGCTCACAAAGCAAGAAAGCGGTAAAGGTGGGATTAAATCCAAGAAAAATGACTGAGCTTGAATCCAAGATTTCAATCACTTTGTCAAAATTCCTCTGCAAATAATAGGAAATTTGTATTAAATAATAATAATTACTGTGGTGTATTATTATTCTCAAGCACATTGGCTTGACAGCATAGCAAAATGGAAGGAGAATAATTAACTAAACAACCAGAATTTATTGAGTTACTCCTATGCTCCAGGTGCTGTGCTTTATACATTTTCTCACTTAATCTTCAGAGGTGGATATTATTATTCTGCATTTTATAAATGTTGAAACTGAGGCTTAGAGAGGTTAAAGCATTGGAACGAAGGCTCATGTAAAGCAGTGAACGGAGACACAAGGAAGAGAAGAGTTCAGAAGTGAAGAGGGGAGGGTGGCAATGGCTGGGAGTGTGGTAGGAGAGGTAGTCAGGGCCAGACGTCCAGGGCTATGGATGCCTTGATATGGACCTTAGTCTTTATCCTGAGTAATAGTTCGAAAACAGAGAATTAATATGATCAGCTAAGACATTTCTTTTAGGCTTTGAAAAAAAAGATTTCATTAGAAAACTCCATCAAAAACAGTCTGAAATGTGTTTTGCATTATAAAGTTTTAAACATTCTATTCAAACCAACTTTCTTTAAGTAAAAACTTGATGGCATCATCAAAGCCATGTTGATACAATAATTCCATTATCCTCTTGCTTGATGGGGAAAGGGCTTGGTTAAGTCTCACTCAGTTTGCCCTGAACAGTATGTCCTGGTTGGCGCTATTAACATAGAGATCCAGCTGCCTTTTGTCCTACAGGGAGATGTCCATTCATCCACTGAATGGTGGGATGGTCACCGTCTGGCCTATAGACAGGATGGGAAGGCAGATGGTGAAGCCTCCATCCACCCACCTCTTAACGAGGTCCCCCCTGGAGGGAAAACTGGAGACTAAGTAGTTTTCTCTGGTCTTGGTGTTGGTGATGGAGATGTTCAGTCGGTGGTGGGCCAGCGCATGTGCGTTGCAGGGGAGAATCAACTCCATTCCGCTCCTTGGATGGCAGGTGACAAGCAGGACGTGGCAGCAATCTTCCCTCAGCTAAGACATATGTTAAAAAGATATCTCCAGTATCAAGGTAGTGGGTCCCCTTAGATAGCTCAGTGTGGCACAGAGATACTATCAGTGGGCTGCCTAGATTCCCACTAATCATATTTCCTCCTCCTGGGCACTGAGAAGGACTATATTCCCCAACTTTCCTTGCAGTTACGTTGGGTCCACGCAACTGAGCTCCAGTAAAAATGATGTTCACTCCTTTCAAGTCTGACTATAAATCACCCTGGGCAGTACTTCCACACTCTTGTTTCCCTTTCCCCAATGACAATGGTAGTTGTGGACAGAAAATGGATCCCTGATTTATCACTTACGAGACTCCCAGCAGGACCACTGACCTTCATTGCTCTATGCAATGTTAATTAAAAGGAGAAAACATTTTTTATTGTATTAAGCCACTGAAATCTGGAGTTTTATTTGTTACAGTCGATCAATCCTTTTCCTTTCTAGCCTATCTTGACTAATTAATATTCTGTATTCTCATAGGAGGGAAAGTATTTCCTATGGTGTGCATGAAAGCTAAGGTTGACAAAGCATGTGATCTTGATCATTCTAGTTTTGCAGAGCAGATAGTATTGTTGGTTCTGGGACTTGTTAAGATGTTTCCTGAGAGCAGAGTGCTTTGATTCTGTCAATGTGACAGCCAGCCTCCAAAATGATCCCTAATAATCTTTGCTTCCTGGTATTCATGCCTTTGTGCAGTCCTCTTTTACATGGAATTAGGGCTGACTTACGTGACCAATGGAATACTGTGGAAATGATGGTATGTGACTTCAGGTAATAAAATGCTTTGCAGCTTCTGCTTTGGTCTCTTGGATCATTCACTCTAGAAGAAGCCAGATGCCATCCCATGAAGACACTAAGCAACCCCGTGGAGAGGCCCATGTGGAGAGAACTGAGGCCTTCTGCCAATGTCCAGCATGGCCTTGCTAGCTGCATGAGTGAGCCACATTAGAAGCAGATATTCCAGCCCCAGTCAAGCCTCCAGATGACTACAGCCCTCAGCCTCCTGAGTTCTCCAGCTGATGTCCCAGATGATGTGGAGCAGAAACAAGCCATCCCCACTGTGCCCTTTCTGATTCATGACCTATGAAACCATGAGAAATGCCAACTGATTATTGTTGTTTTAATTCAGGAAGTTTTAGGGCAATATGTTATGCTGCAGTATACTACGACAGCCACTAATGTCGGATGGAATCAAAGAAGACCCAAATAGGATTCCTGAGCACAAAGTGACCTGGAGGCCTGATTCTGGGCTAGTGGGCCTGTCTGCCTCTGGTATGGACTTCTGGCTTCTATGGTAGCTCTTCAGCAGAGCTGTGGCTGCTTTCCCTCTACTTATTCTGCCTGGTTCTAGGAGCAACCACAATAGATAATGCTTGTGCTCTCTATGACTGGACAAAGAACCTGGGGCACCTTTTCTCATTGAATGATGAGCTTTCTAAGTAGAATGGCAAGACATTTCTTTTAAGGTGTGCTGTTGTTATTTAATCCCTAATTTGAATTATCTTGAAAGTCAAATGGAATTAGAAAGAGAGTGTTAGCCTGTTTTAGAGACACGTTCCTTGTCACAGATTAAACTAAAATGAAGGTTCTATTGGCCAATCCATTTTCTTTCTTTTAGAAACTGCAATTAGGTAATCATGTAGTGAGATGATCACTGGATTGAAAGTCAAATGACTTTGTCTCAAGCCCCGACCATACCTTTTGACAGCTAGATAATGTTGAAGAAATTACTAAATATTTCCCTCACTATAAAATTCAGGAGATGCTGATGATACCTAAATAAAAGGAATTAGATTGTTGTGAGAGTGAGGGTAGGTAATATACTGGGACTGTTTTGGTAAAATATAAAAGGTTGCATCAATATTTTATTCAAAGGACATGTACTAAGTGTGTACTATGGTTCAACCACCATTCTCGGATTTGCAAAGGAGCAGCAAATGGATTAAAAGTCATGCCTTCATAGAGATAACATTATATGCAGGTAGAGTCATGTATTAGTTTTCTATTGCTGTCATAACACATTACCACAAAATTAGTTACTTAACACAATACAAGTGTATTATCTTACAGTTCTGTATCTTTGCAGTCCAACATGGGTCTCACTTGGCTAAAATCAGGATGGAGGTGGAGCTGCTTTACTTGCTAGAGGCTCTATGGGAGAATCGTTTTCCTTGCCTTTCCCGCCTTCAAAGAGACTGCTACATTCCTTGATTCATGGCCTCCTTTCTCCATCTTCCAGGGTAGCACTGTAGCACCTTTCTGACCAGTCTTCTGTAGTTGCATCCCTCTTTGATTCACATCATTCTTCTGTGTCCCTCTTCCACCTCTTGTAACTACACAGAGCCCACCTGGATAACCCAGGATATCTTAAGGTCCTTCAATTAATTATGTCTGCAAATTCACAGGTTCTGGGGATTAGGTTATAGATATCTTTGGGGGCCCTTATTCTGCTTACCACATAAAGTACACTTTAGTTGAGTTGAAATGCTGTAAATGACTACTTGCTCTTCAGTTTATATCAATATAACCAAAATCATACAACACAGCTTACAATTTTATTATTATTGTTTTGTACCCTAAGCTTATGCCCAACTTACAAGAATTAGGTTTTGATTAAGAAATTATTCCTTCCCAATTCTACCTAGAATTTTGCAGTTGTTTTTCCCTTAAACTATTGGGAGGTAGAGGTGGAGAAGAACCTGATAGGCAAAGGAGAAAACCCAATTCATTTATTATTTCTATGTAAAGCCTGGGTGCATGATATCTTATTCATTGACCTGGATCAGAACCAGTGTTGAAGTCTCATGTAATGCTATGACCCTGAGGAATGAATTTAGTTCAGAACAAACAAGACCATCAGTGACAGTCACTGTCTATTTCTGGCACATTAAATCAAGATTTTTTGGAGTGTCAGAATCTGTTATAACTTGGATTGAAATATGACAACCTGTCAAAAAATTTCCACAACTGATAACATCCCCTTGAGGTTAGTAGACAAAATTATAAGATGGAATAATTTGTGTAATATAATTCATAAATTCCTTGTCATAAAACCTCAGGGGTGGGATTTTATAAATATGTAGTCATTTTAATGCACCACTATGTAATACTTGATCCCTTATGCTTGAAATATATTTACAAAATAGAGTAAGACGCATTTCAAGTCAATTCAGTTTGATAAGAGTTTGTAAGTAATTGATGATACATGATGCACACTCCTAGGTGCTGTGGGAGGTACATTAGAGGAATAAAAGATGGCTCTCACTGAAAAGCTTGTTGCTGTAGACTATGTAGACACAGAAAATAACTGAAGAACATTACAAATCAATATACTCAAGCCCGCCATAGACCAATGAACTATGAAAGCTCAGTGGGTTCTGGTGACATGATAAAGGCTGAAGGGATATTTAGGGACTCAGGATAGATTTTAAAAGTGTGGGGAGCAGGACAATCTAGGTGGAAGGAACTTTATGAGCAAAGTCCCCAAGATCAAAACGAGAATTTGACGTACATACTCTACTAGTTTATCACTTAGCTACTCACTGTAGGCTAGCCTGTTGGTTTGATCATTATAAGGTTTTGGGTTGTTTTTATAGTTTATCTATTGCTCCATTTATGCCTACAGTGGATTGTTGGCTCACAGACAAGATGCATAAAGAAGACTGCTGTGAAATATGTGAGTAAAGATGATAAGAAGGATAACAATTTAAAAAGTTGTCTTTCATGAGCTGAATTGTGCTTCTCCCAAATTAATTAATTAATTAATTAATTAAGGAAACCAAGTATGTACTTAGTGTCATAAATTGACAAATTACTTAATATACATACAGCACAATATCGTTCCTTGAGCAAATACTGTGTCTAGCCACACATTTCATCCAGGGCTCACAAAGTTCTTGGAAAATACATATTATTAGGTCTCCTTTGCTATTTGAATGCACACTCTCCTCATACACGTGTACCCTGTAGATGAATAAACCGAGGACTGGAAGGTCAAATAACTTGCCCAAGGTCACATAGAGAGTAAATTGAATTGGCAAGATTTATTCTCAAATTTTCCAATTTAGACTTAATTTCAAGCCTAGGATTCTTTTGAGAAGGAGTTAAAATGCCACCCCAACAATCTTGAGGTTTGGATTTACATACACCCTTCATATCATGGCTTCAACTGAATATTAGTTGATTTCTTCAAACACTCTACTGAATTCATGAATTTGTCAGATCAGTCCAAACAAATAAGCTGATTTTTCCCCAAGACACACCATCAACCTCTATGTTGAATTATTTACTGCATTTGGAATCCATTGTTCAGCAAGGAACGGACCAAGGGTAAAATATATAATGAAACTAAGAAGAATTAAGGGTAGTAAAAACCCAAATAGCAGAGGATCAAAGATTGGCAAATACAGCCCTAGCCCCTAATCTTTCAAACCAAGAGGAGGAATGAACCCTTGGAGGAAGATGGCCCCAGTATTAACCTAGCAATTTCATGGATCAACCTCGCTAGGCACTTCCATCACATATATATGTGATACACACACACATACACACATATATAAAAGAAGATATAAATGTAGTGTTTGCTGTTTATCTATGATACACGTTGTAAATAACCTGGATGTCATTACAATCAGGGAGCCAACCTAGTTGGCATATGGCAGAATAACAATTGTTTCCTTATATTCAGACATTTCTGGATCATCTAGAATCTTCTTGGTTTTATCTGAAGTACTGTCTTTTGGAAATTCAGATGAAAAAGAGAGAATATTCTTGCTTATTTATCCCTCAATTGAAATAAGAGATAAAGGGAGGGAAAAAAAATTAGGGAGGTTTCCCTTCCTTACCCTACGTGCAGGTTTACTGAAAAATTTATCTCCGACCATGAGCCAGTGCTACACATTCCCATGTGGGAGATGCCTTCGACTCATTTAAATTTGTCAGGCTGAAGAATCTTGGCGCTTTTATAGCTGGGGAGGAAAAACATTGGATCTTCCTTTTTCTGTTGCTCTAAGTAGGGTTATATATGGAGGGAAATAGATTTGGGGAAAAAATGTCCAAAGAGCGTGACTTTTACTTACTTAGTTATTTAAAACAGAGTATATATGGTTTAAGATAAAATAGAATATCAACTTTAGAAGGTGTGTGTACGTAAATAATTTTTAACTTTGTGGATGAGAATTAGGATTTTACTTGAAGGGCTGTTAGAAATTATTCATCGGTGCTCTGCTTAGCATATTTTCTTGGAAAATCCACTTAGAAGAAACAATAGGATTTCATATCTTCAAATAAGATGCTTAAAAATAGGAGACTTTATTTAATTGCTTTTATACACCTCTTGCCTGTGTAAGGTTGTCCTCGTCCTTGTTTCGTCCATGGTAGTTTTTGGTCTAGTTTTAAGCACTCCTGGCTTTTTCCTGCTACTTTCCATTAGAACTACTTCCACAGCCCAATAGACTGTTAAGAAAGTTTGAGGGTTTTTTATATAATGATTTTTTTTTCCTCTGAAATTCTTCTTCGTTTTTTTTTTTAAACAGTGTTTCTCCATCCAGTTATATCTCTCTTTAATTATGTTTTAGCTATGCCTAAATAATTCTTTCTCCACTTCAGTTTTCATACCCTTAGGTTATTTTAAGCAATCATCATGTCTCTCATCAGCTATGCTTTTAAGCTTGAAATGGCAGCCTTATTGACCGATGATGCTATTTGAAATCTAGTGTTTGTAAATATAAGTTTGTGATTGTAGGACTTAAAGCATTGGATGGGAGTAAAATATTTTATTTATTTACTTTCATTTACTTCTTTGTGCTGCCGAAGGAAAAAGGACAGAAAAAAGTATTTGCTCTGAAAACTGTAGAAGAAAGTGTTTGACTTAGTTCATTCTTTCTGTGATTCTATGAACATTTTCTCAGAGGGGGAGAATTTAGCTCCATAGTATTTCTTTATGAAAAATTACCCTATGTGTTTTCTATAAGAAGTAAAGAGACTTTTCAGAAAGGTGAGAGCTAATTTATAAACAGATCTTAATGCATCTGAGAGGTATAGGAGTTAAGAAAAAAGAAAAAACTGCTATATGTACTTATGTATATGTACTTCTGAAAATTTGTTTCAAACTGTATTTAGTTAATTGCTTCACTATAATACCAGTATTTTAGTTCCTTATGTGTTAAACACTGGAGTGAGAAAGAATAAGAAAGTCCTGGATCTTGCCCTTCAGAAGGGCATTCCACAGTAAGGAATAAAAACAGGTGAGCAGATAATAAAAATGCAAATGCAGTAAAGTGCCAAAATAAATGAGTAAGAACAATTTGGAATTTTAAAATATCGATTGTCCTGTAGGTAAAGTGAAAAATTCTAAAGAAATATAATCATTACCAGCTCCCCCAATTACTTTCTAAATTTGGATATTTGCATATTAGTTTTTTTTTAATTGGGAGGGTAATTAAATTGTTGGCAAGGTATTCAGTTTCGTGTTTTTTACTAGAATTGGAGCTTTTATATGTCAGAGTTAACGTATAATTATATAAAATGGGAAGAAACATCTTAAAAAGACCACTTAAAAATTTGGTTCACAATTCAAAGAAAATTTTAAAATGTTATTTAAAATACATCATAGCATCACACTAAAGAGAACTAGCCTCATTTACAATCTCATATTGCACTAAATTAAGAATTTGGTGTCATGGCAGCCAACTAATCAATATGTAGACACAACCCATTGGGAACATAGGGCAATAGTTAGGATTATGTTCACCATATTTCATCTAGATAATCCTGCTTTAAAAAGCTAGATATTTTAGATACTTTTTCCAATTTTTTCAATGTCCTAACCAAAATCAGGTTTTAGCCTCTGGCTTGAGCTGACCATTTATAGGTAAATTATTAATTGATTGACTGGATTATCACAAGATGAATAGGACCCAGCATTAAGTCCATTAAAATAATAGGAAGGAAAAACAGTTGGTCTAGTTATTTTGACATCTAAGCATCTAAATCAAAATAATATTTTATAGTTGTCTGCATAAAGGTCTTTTGTCTCCTTAGGTAGGTTTATTCCTAGGTATTTGATTCTTCTTGTTGCAGTGGTAAATGGGAGTGTTTCCTTAATTTCTCTTTCAGATTTTTCATCATTAGTGTATAGGAATGCAAGAGATTTCTGTACATTAATTTTGTATGCTGCTACTTTACCAAATTCATTGATTAGCTTTAGTAGTTTTCTGATAGCATCTTTAGCATTCTCTATGTATAGTATCATACCATCTGCAAACAGTGACAGCTTTACTTCTTCTTTGCCAATTTGGATTCCTTTTATTTCTTTTTCTTCTCTGACTGCTGTGGCTAAAACTTCCAAAACTATGTTGAATAATAGTGGTAAGAGTGGACAACCTGGTCTTGTTCCTGATCTTAGAGGAAATGGTTTCAGTTTTTCACCATTGAGGACAATGTTGGCTGTGGGTTTGTCATATATGGCCTTTATTATGTTGAGGTAAGTTCCCTCTATGCCTACTTTCTGGAGGGTTTTTATCATAAGTGGCTGTTGAATTTTGTCAGAAGCTTTTTCTGCATCTATTGAGATGATCATATGGTTTTTATTCTTCAATTAGTTAATATGGTATATCACATTGATTTGCATATATTGAAGAATCCTTGCATTCCTGTGAAAAACCGCACTTGATCATGTTGTATGATCCTTTTAATGTGCTGTTGGATTCTGTTTGCTAGTATTTTGTTGAGGATTTTTGCATCTACGTTCATCAGTGATATTGGCCTGTAGTTTTCTTTCTTTGTGACACTGATGAAAGAAATTAAAGATGATACAAACAGATGGAGACTTATACCATGTTTTTGGATTTGAAGAATCAACATTGTGAAAATGACTATACTACCCAAAGCAATCTACAGATTCAGTGCAATCCCTATCAAACTACCACTGGCATTTTTCACAGAACTAGAACAAAAAAATTCACAATTTGTATGGAAACACAAAAGATCCCGAATAGCCAAAGCAATCTTGAGAAAGAAAAACAGAGCTGGAGGAATCAGGTGCCCAGACTTCAGACTATACTACAAAGCTACAGTAATCAACACAGTATCGTACTGGCACAGAAACAGAAATATAGATCAATGGAACAGGATAGAAAGCCCAGAGATAAACCCACGCACATATGGTCACCTTATTTTTGAGAAAGGAGGCAAGAATATACAATGGAGAAAAGACAGCCTCTTCAGTAAGTGGTGCTGGGAAAACTGGACAGCTACCTGTAAAAGAATGAAATTAGAACACTCCCTAATACCATACACAAAAATAAACTCAAAATCTATTAAAGACCTAAATGTAAGGCCAGACACTATCAAACTCTTGGGGAAAACATAGGCAGAACACTCTATGACATAAATCACAGCAAGATCCTTTTTGACCCACCTCCTAGAGAAATGGAAATAAAAACAATAATAAACAAATGGGACCTAATGAAACTTAAAAGCTTTTGCACAGCAAAGGAAACCATAAACAAGACGAAAAGACCACCCTCAGAATGGGAGAGAATATTTGCAAATGAAGCAACTGACAAAGGATTAATCTCCAAAATTTACAAGCAGCTCATGCGGCTCAATATCAAAAAAACAAACAACCCAATCCAAAAATGGGCAGAAGACCTACATAGACATTTCTCCAAAGAAGATATACAGATTGCCAACAAACACATGAAAGGATGCTCAACATCACTAATCATTAGAGAAATGCAAATCAAAACCACAATGAGGTATCACATCACATGGGTCAGAATGGCCATCATCAAAAAATCTACAAACAATAAATGCTGGAGAGGGTGTGGAGAAAATGGAACCCTCTTGCATTGTTGGTAGGAATGTAAATTGATACAGCCACTATGGAGAACAGTATGGAGGTTCCTTAAGAAACTAAAAATAGAACTACCATACGACCCAGCATATACTGGGCATATGCCCTGAGAAAACCATAATTCAAAAAGTGTCATGTGCCACAATGTTCATTGCAGCTCTGTTTACGATAGCCAGGATATGGAAGCAACCTAAGTGTCCATTAACAGATGAATGGATAAAGAAGATGTGGCACATATATACAATGGACTATTACTCAGCCATAAAAAGAAATGAAAGTGAGTTATTCGTAGAGAGGTGGATAGACCTAGAGTCTGTCATACAGAGTGAAGTAAGTCAGAAAGAGAAAAACAAATACCAATGCTAACACATATATATGGAATCTAAAAAAAAGAAAATGGAGGGGGAGGAGAGAAGATGGCGGAAGAGTAAGACGCGGAGATCACCTTCCTTCCCACAGATACAGTAGAAATACATCTACACGTGGAACTGCTCCTACAGAACACCCACTGAACGCTGGCAGAAAACGTCCGACCTCCAAAAAGGCAAGAAACTCCCCCCGTACTTGGGTAGGGCAAAAGAAAAAAGAAATAACAGAGACAAAAGAATAGGGACGGCACCTGCACCAGTGGGAGGGAGCTGTGAAGGAGGAAAGATTTCCACGCACTAGGAAGCCCCTTCGCGGGCAGAGACTGCGGGTGGCAGAGGGGGGAAGCTTCGGAGCCACGGAGGAGAGCGCAGCCACAGGGGTGCGGAGGGCAAAGCGGAGAGGTTCCCGCACGGAGGAGCGGTGCCGACCAGCACTCTCCAGCCCGAGAGGCTTCTCTGCTCCGCCGCCGGGGCGGGCGGGGCTGGGAGCTGAGGCTCGGGCTTCGGTCGGATCGCAGGGAGAAGACTGGGGTTGGCGGAGTGAACACAGCCTGAAGGGGTTAGTGCACCACAGCTAGCCGGGAGGGAGCCCGGGAAAAAGTCTGCAGCTGCCGAAGAGGCAAGAGACTTTTTCTTCCCTCTTTGTTTCCTGGTGCGCGAGGAGAGGGGATTCAGAGCGCCGCCTAAACGAACTTCAGAGACGGGCGCGAGCCGCAGCTAACAGCGCGGATCCCACAGCAACAGGGGCGCAGAGGAAAAAGCGGAGAGACTCCCGCACAGAGGCTCGGCGCCGAGCAGCGCTCACCAGCCCGAGAGGCTTGTCTGCTCCCCCGCCGGGGCAGGCGGGCCTGGGAGCTGAGGCTCGGGCTTCGGTCGGATCGCAGGGAGAGGACTGGGGCTGGCGGCGTGAACACAGCCTGAAGGGGTTAGCGCACCACAGCTGGCTGGGAGGGAGACCGGGAAAAAGTCTGCCGCTGCCGAAGAGGCAAGAGACTTTTTCTGGCCTCTTTGTTTCGCTGCGCGCAAGGAGAGGGGATTCAGAGCGCCGCCTAAACGAACTCCAGAGAAGGGCGCGAGCCGCGGCGATCAGCGCGGACCCCAGAGACGGGCGTGAGACGCTGGGGCTGCTGCTGCCGCCTCCAAAAAGCCTGTGTGTGAGCACAGGTCACTCTCCACACCGCCCCTCCCGGGAGCCGGTGCAGCCCGCCACTGCCAGGGTCCCGTGATCCCCGGACAAATTCCCCGGGAGAACGCACTGCGCGCCTCAGGCTGGTGCAACGTCACGCCGGCCTCTGACGCCGCAGGCTCGCCCCGCCTCCTCCGTACCCCTCCCTCCCCGCGGCCTGAGTGAGCCAGCGCCCCCGAAGCAGCTGCTCCTTTAACCCCGTTCTGTCTGGGCGGGGAATAGATGCCCTCAGGCGACCTACACGCAGAGGCGGGTCCAAATCCAAAGCTGAACCCCAGGAGCTGTGTGAACAGGGAAGAGAAGGGGAAATCTCTCCCAGCAGCCTCAGAAGCAGCGGATTAAAACTCCACAGACAACTTGATGTGCCTGCATCTGTTGAATACCTGAATAGACAACGAATCATCCCAAATTCAGGAGGTGGACTTTGGGAGCAGGATATATTAATTTTTCCCCTCTTCCTTTTTTTTTGTGAGTGTATATGTATATGCTTCTGGGTGAGATTTTGTCTGTATAGCTTTGCTTTACAATAGCTTTATTTTACTTCACTATATTATAGCCTCTTTCTTTCTTTCTTTCTTTCTTTCTATTTTTTCTCCCTTTTACTCTGAGCCGTGTGGACGAAAGGCTCTTGGTGCTCCAGCCAGGCATCAGGGCCGTGCCTCTGAGGTGGGAGAGCCAACTTCAGGACACTGGTCCACAAGAGACCTCCCAGCTCCACGTAATACCAAACGGCAAAAATCTCTCAGAGATCTCCATCTCAACATCAAGACCCAGCATCACTCAATGACCAGCAAGCTACAGTGCTGAACACCCTATGCCAAACAACTAGCAAGACAGGAACACAGCCCCATCCATTAGCAGAGAGGCTGCCTAAAATCATAATAAGGCCACAGACACCCCAAAATACACCACCAGACGTGGACGTGCCCCCCAGAAAGACAAGATCCAGCCTCATCCACCAGAGCTCAGGCACTAGTTCCCTCCACCAGGAAACCTACACAACCCACTGAACCAACCTTAGCCACTGGGGACAGATACCAAAAACAACGGGAACTACAAACCTGCAGCCTGTGAAAAGGAGACCCCAAACACAGTAAGATAAGCAAAATGAGACGACAGAAAAACACACAGCAGATGAAGGAGCAGGGTCAAAGCACACCAGACTTAACAAATGAAGAGGAAATAGGTAGTCTACCTGAAAAAGAATTCAGAATAATGATAGTAAGGATGATCCAAAATCTGGGAAATAGAATAGACAAAATGCAAGAAGCATTTAACAAGGACGTAGAAGAACTAAAGAGGAACCAAGCAATGATGAAAAACACAATAAATGAAATTAAAAATACTCTAGATGGGATCAATAGCAGAATAACTGAGGCAGAAGAAAGGATAAGTGACCTGGAAGATAAAATGGTGGAAATAACTACTACAGAGCAGGAAAAAGAAAAAAGAATGAAAAGAACTGAGGACAGTCTCAGAGACCTCTGGGACAACATTAAACGCACCAACATTCGAATTATAGGGGTCCCAGAAGAAGAAGAGAAAAAGAAAGGGACTGAGAAAATATTTGAAGAGATTATAGTTGAAAACTTCCCTAATATGGGAAAGGAAATAGTTAATCAAGTCCTGGAAGCACAGAGAGTCCCATACAGGATAAACCCAAGGAGAAACACGCCAAGACACATATTAATCAAGCTGTCAAAAATTAAATATAAGGAAAACATATTAAAGGCAGCAAGGGGAAAAAAAACAAATAACACACAAGGGAATCCCCATAAGGTTAACATCTGATCTTTCAGCAGAAACTCTGCAAGCCAGAAGGGAGTGGCAGGATATACTTAAAGTGATGAAGAAGAAAAGCCTACAACCAAGATTACTCTACCCAGCAAGGATCTCATTCAGATTCGATGGAGAAATTAAAACCTTTACAGACAAGCAAAAGCTGAGAGAGTTCAGCACCACCAAACCAGCTTTACAACAAATGCTAAAGGAACTTCTCTAGGCAAGAAACACAAGAGAAGGAAAACACCTACAATAACAAACCCAAAACATTTAAGAAAATGGGAATAGGAACATACATATCGATAATTACCTTGAATGTAAGTGGATTAAATGCTCCCACCAAAAGACACAGGCTGGCTGAATGGATACAAAAACAAGACCCATATATATGCTGTCTACAAGAGAGCCACTTCAGACCTAGAGACACATACAGACTGAAAGTGAGGGGATGGAAAAAGATATTCCATGCAAATGGAAATCAAAAGAAAGCTGGAGTAGCAATGCTCATATCAGACAAAATAGACTTTAAAATAAAGACTATTACAAGAGACAAAGAAGGACACTATATAATGATCAAGGGATCGATCCAAGAGGAAGGTATAACAATTGTAAATATTTATGCACCCAACATAGGAGCACCTCAATACATAAGGCAAATACTAACAGCCATAAAAGGGGAAATCGACAGCAACACAATCATAGTAGGGGACTTTAACACCCCACTTTCACCAATGGACAGATCATCCAAAGTGAAAATAAATAAGGAAACACAAGCTTTAAATGATACATTAAACAAGATGGACTTAATTGATATTTATAGGACATTCTACCCAAAAACAACAGAATACACATTTTTCTCAAGTGCTCATGGAACATTCTCCAGGATAGATCATATCTTGGGTCATAAATCAAGCCTTGGTAAATTTAAGAAAATTGAAATCGTATCAAGTATCTTTTCCGACCACAACGCTATGAGACTAGATATCAATTACAGGAAAAGATCTGTGAAAAATACAAACACATGGAGGCTACACAATACACTACTTAATAACGAAGTGATTACTGAAGAAATCAAAGGGGAAATCAAAAAATACCTAGAAACAAATGGCAATTGAGACACGACGACCCAAAACCTATGGGGCGCAGCAAAAGCAGTGCTAAGAGGGAAGTTTATAGCAATACAAGCCTACCTCAAGAAACAGGAAACATCTCGAATAAACAACCTAACCTTGCACCTGAAGCAATTAGAGAAAGAAGAACAAAAAAACCCCAAAGCCAGCAGAAGGAAAGAAATTATAAAGATCAGGTCAGAAATCAATGAAAAAGAAATGAAGGAAACAATAGCAAAAATCAATGAAACTAAAAGCTGGTTCTTTGAGAAGATAAACAAAATTGATAAACCATTAGCCAGACTCATCCAGAGAAAAAGGGAGAAGACTCAGATCAATAGAATTAGAAATGAAAAAGGAGAAGTAACCACTGACACTGCAGAAATACAAAAGATCATGAGAGATTACTACAAGCAACTCTATGCCAATAAAATGGACAACCTGGAAGAAATGGACAGATTCTTAGAAATGCACAAACTGCCAAGACTGAACCAGGAAGAAATAGAAAATATGAACAGACCAATCACAAGCACTGAAATTGAAACTGTGATTAAAAACCTTCCAACAAACAAAAGCCCAGGACCAGATGGCTTCACAGGTGAATTCTATCAAACATTTAGAGACGAGCTAACACCTATCCTTCTCAAACTCTTCCAAAATATTGCAGAGGGAGGAACACTCCCAAACTCATTCTACGAGGCCACCATCACCCTGGTGCCAAAACCAGACAAAGATGTCACAAAGAAAGAAAACTACAGGCCAATATCACTGATGAACATAGATGCAAAAATCCTCAACAAAATACTAGCAAACAGAATCCAACAGCACATTAAAAGGATCATACACCATGATCAAGTGGGGTTTATCCCAGGAATGCAAGGATTCTTCAATATACGTAAATCAATCAACGTGATGCACCATATTAACAAATTGAAGGAGAAAAACCATATGATCATCTCAATAGATGCAGAGAAAGCTTTCGACAAAACTCAACACCCATTTATGATGAAAGCCCTGCAGAAAGTAGGCATAGAGGGAACTTTCCTCAACATAATAAAGGCCATATATGACAAACCCACAGCCAACATTGTCCTCAATGGTGAAAAACTGAAACCATTTCCACTAAGATCAGGAACAAGACAAGGTTGCCCACTCTCACCACTATTATTCAACATAGTTTTGGAAGTGTTAGCCACAGCAATCAGAGAAGACGAAGAAATAAAAGGAATCCAAATCGGAAAAGAAGAAGTAAAGCTGTCACTATTTGCAGATGACATGATACTATACATAGAGAATCCTAAAGATGCTACCAGAAAACTCCTAGAGCTAATCAATGAATTTGGTAAAGTAGCAGGATACAAAATAAATGCACAGAAATCTCTTGCATTTCTATACACTAATGACGAAAAATCTGAAAGTGAAATTAAGAAAACACTCCCATTTACCATTGCAACAAAAAGAATAAAATATCTAGGCATAAACCTGCCTAAGGAGACAAAAGACCTGTATGCAGAAAATTATAAGACACTGATGAAAGAAATTAAAGATGATACAAATAGATGGAGAGATATACCATGTTCCTGGATTGGAAGAATCAACATTGTGAAAATGACTCTACTACCCAAAGCAATCTACAGATTCAATGCAATCCCTATCAAACTACCACTGGCATTTTTCACAGAACTAGAACAAAAAATTTCACAATTTGTATGGAAACACAAAAGACCCCGAATAGCCAAAGCAATCTTGAGAACGAAAAATGGAGCTGGGGGAATCAGGCTTCCTGACTTCAGACTATATTACAAAGCTTCAGTAATCAAGACAGTTTGGTACTGGCACAAAAACAGAAATATAGATCAATGGAACAGGATAGAAAGCCCAGAGATAAACCCACACACATATGGTCACCTTATCTTTGATAAAGGAGGCAAGAATATACAGTGGAGAAAAGACAGCCTCTTCAATAAGTGGTGCTGGGAAAATTGGACAGGTACATGTAAAAGTATGAAATTAGAACACTCCCTGACACCATGCACAAAAATAAACTCAAAATGGATTAAAGACCTAAGTGTAAGGGCAGACACTATCAAACTCTTAGAGGAAAACATAGGCAGAACACTCTATGACATACATCACAGCAAGATTCTTTTTGACCCAGCTCCCAGAGAAATGGAAATAAGAACACAAATAAACAAATGGGACCTAATGAAACTTAAAAGCTTTTGCACAGCAAAGGAAACCATAAACAAGACCAAAAGACAACCCTCAGAATGGGAGAAAATATTTGCAAATGAAGCAACTGACAAAGGATTAATCTCCAAGATTTACAAGCAGCTCATGCAGCTCAATAACAAAAAAACCAACAACCCAATCCAAAAATGGGCAGAAGACCTAAATAGACATTTCTCCAAAGAAGATATACAGATGGCCTACAGACACATGAAAGAATGCTCAACATCCTTAATCATTAGAGAAATGCAAATCAAAACTACAATGAGATATCATCTCACACCAGTCAGAATGGCCATCATCAAAAAATCTAGAAACAATAAATGCTGGAGAGGGTGTGGAGGAAAGGGAACACTCTTGCACTGTTGGTGGGAATGTAAATTGATACAGCCACTATGGAGAACAGTATGGAGGTTCCTGAAAAAACTACAAATAGAACTACCATACGACCCAGCAATCCCAATACTGGGCATATACCCTGAGAAAACCATAGGTCAAAAAGAGTCATGTACCAAAATGTTCATTGCAGCTCTATTTACAATAGCCAGGACATGGAAGCAACCTAAATGTCCATCGACAGATGACTGGATAAAGAAGATGTGGCACATATATACAATGGAATATTACTCAGCCATAAAAAGAAATGAAATGGAGGTATTTGTAATGAGGTGGATGGAGTTAGAGTCTGTCATACAGAGTGAAGTAAGTCAGAAAGAGAAAAACAAATACAGTATGCTAACACATATATACGGAATCTAAGGAAAAAAAAAAAAAAAAGGCCATGAAGAACCTAGTGGCAAGACGGGAATAAAGACACAGACCTACTAGAGAATGGACTTGAGGATATGGGGAGGGGGTGGGGTGAGATGTGACAGGGTAAGAGAGTGTCATGGACATATATACACTACCAAATGTAAAATAGATAACTAGTGGGAAGCAGCCGCATAGCACAGGGAGATCAGCTCGGTGCTTTGTGACCACCTAGAGGGGTGGGATGGGGAGGGTGGGAGGGAGGGAGATGCAAGAGGGAAGAGAAATGGGAACATATTGTATATGTATAACTGATTCACTTTGTTATAAAGCAGAAGCTAACACACCATTGTCAGGCAATTATACTTCAATAAAGATGTTAAAAAAAAACAAAAAGAAAAGAAAATGGTTCTGAAGAACCTAGGGGGAGGACAGGAATTAAGACGCAGATGTAGAGAATGGACTTGAGGACATGGGGAGGAGGAAGGGTAAGCTGGGACGAAGCGAGAGAGTGGCATGGACATATATACACTACCAAATGTAAAATAGATAGCTAGTGGGAAGCAGCCGCATAGCACAGGGAGATCAGCTCGGTGCTTTGTGACCATGTAGAGGGGTGGGATAGGGAGGATGGGAGGGAGACACAAGAGGGAGGAGATATGGGGATATATGTATATGTATAGCTGATTCACTTTGTTATAAAGCAGAAACTAACACACCACTGTAAAGCAATTATACGCCAATAAAGATGTTAAAAAAATAATATTTTAATGAACAGTACTTAGTCACTATGCCAGTGACTACATTGAAAAAGTTGCATTTTGTTTAATAGAATAAAACTGTAATTTCATCCCAGTACAAATCAAAATAGTAGCAAAGTAATTGCCAGCTTTAAATACATTTGTTAAGACATAATAGTTGATATTTTCACAGGTTCAGAACACTATCTATGCGGTAATACTTCTATGGACAAGCTAAATTTGCATTAGTCTGCCTTACCAAAATAAGGTAAATTTTAGGTGAAATTAATTAGAGGTCTTTGAGCATTTGGTGTACATAAAGGTAAAAAAATGAACTTGAAGCTTTGGAAGATGATGTTTAAGATTAAATGAGGAGTACTGTTATATTTGGACTGGTTAATATTGTTATCTGTATACTCTTTGCCATATAGTAAGCACATGTTCTAAGGATAGTTTGGGGAATAGTTTAAAGCGTAGTTTAAATAGATTTTAGGGTCTCAACTTTCTCATCTTAAAAACTGAGAGTAATAATTTGTGCCTTGCAGCGTTGCTCCAAGGATATGATGGCTGTGTACATACAGAACCTAGCACACAATAAACGCTCAACAAACAGAAGCTGTGGTTGTCAGAAATGTCTTTCTCACGTGCACATGTTTTTCTGAGGTGCAGATTATTGTCCCAAGTCATAAAACTCACCATTACATAGAAAGCACTTTAAATTCATGAAAGTGGGCAAATCTATAGGGAAACCGCTGAGAGGGAGACTCTCCTACTTTCAAAGTTGGCACTCACCCTAATCCGCCTCAAAAACCCGGACAGACAGCACCAAGGATGGGCAGAAAGGAAGTGAGGAAGGCAGACACCAGCCAGCCTGTGGTGCTACTCCCCTCAGGGCCAGCTCACCTGCCTCCCCATGCAAACCTTTATGGGGCCTCACCCTCACCTCCCCTGCCATCACCCAAGCTCCATGTGAGGACAAAAGTGTCCTGTGGTAGCCAGACCATCACTCAGTTACTGCCACAATTATTCACCTACAGCAGATTCCAGAATTCTCTGCTCCTGGATTCAGGGGATGCGCTATAAGACTCTTCGAGCCTGGAGGCAATTAGCAGGAGACCAGAAAAACTAAAGATGATGGCAGTCAAATTGTAAAAGCTGAAACCAACTAGCAATGTGAGGGTGAACTTGATATAGTTTGAGAGAGGGAAATATCTGTCACTTGTCTCTGTTTTCTTAACAAATGTGAATAAGTATTCAATAAAAATATTAGTTTTCACTTAGCTCTCCGAACTGTAGCCCCATAGCACAGTTGTCTGAGGTTCCCATCACTGGATTTCTGGGTTTAAAAGTGGAACTTTTAAACAAAAAGGGTTAGTAATCAACTAGTCCTAAAGTTAGATCTCTAGAAAAATTGTAAGTTCTTTTGGTATTGATAGTTTAAATTTTACTTACTTGAATTATTTCTTCAATAAAAAGAAAGACAAGAGAAAAATACTGTAAAGAGAAAATACCCTATTTTGTTGAATTAAAATGTATGATTTTTAATAAGAATTTCATATGAATGCTCCTCCACACCTAATCCCACTTAACTATTTACTTTCTATAGCAAAAAAAAGGAGTTATAAATACAGCTGAAAGATATGCTAATTATCTCAAATGAAAGACAAGTGACAGTAAACATGAGCTCAGAACAACACATAACGATACATGCATGCACACAGAAACCATTGCAATGCCTGATTCTTTTGGAAAAGTACCCATCTAGAAAAGAATATATAGCGTAGGGCAGGTTTTGCCCTTCGTGCCTGTGATTAGAGTCTTAATGCTATGCTGCCTTAAACCGTGCCAATTTCATTTCTACAGTGAAATACACTTTAGAGGATGGGAAGAAAACTGATTATTTAATCAAAGGGAGGGAGAAAGCCAAAATAATCCACTGTATCTCATGAAGGAGTAGAGGTTGGGGGTAGGAAAAACCTCAGAAAGCATTATAATAATGGTACTTCTTTATTTTAAGTAACAAATAAAATAGCAAAACATTTTTTTCCTATCATAAAACTGACTTTGATCCCCAGTACAGCCATTGAGTGGAAAATTGAACCACAGTATAATTGCTTTCCCTGTGACCGATAAAGTAGTGTAACAAATTTTGTGTTTGAATGATAAAATCAGCAATTGGCCCCTAGCATTTCCCTCTGCCATTCCTCCAAGGACACTCAAGTCCCATCAGGCTCCAGGGCAAGAGAAAGGATGGAAGAACTAACTGTAAATCTACTCCAAGTTATTGTTGGATTTCTCTTGCTTGCTTGCTTAAGGAAATAAAAAAATAAAATAAAAATGTCCATGTTTGTCTTTAATGCCTAATATAAATCACTTCCGAATGTGGGGGAAAAAAAAAACAGCTTTCGTTGAAAACTGATTACAGATGTAAAAAAAAAAAAAAAAAAAAAAGTCTAAAGCCATAGAAAGAAAAATTATTTTACTCAAGAGCAAAGTCTTGTTAGAATGGGGAAATTGTCTTCGGAGTCCCAGGGACAAATGCCACAGCTGTCTGAGGCAGAGGCACAGCCAGAAAGATGCAGGAAGGAAACCATTTGTGAGCTCATTATGACAGCCCTTAACTGTGGAAAGACACACTTCCACTTTCCGTGTGGAAGTTCAGCAGAGCTCACCTGCCCATCACCACAGCTGAGTTTCCCAGCTTCTTTTGGGTAACGATCCCAAATGGCTGTGCCGGTTGTGAAATTCTGTGGATTCCTCTCGATTTTTTAATTTAGCTGGTATATTTTCCAGAAGAGGGTAAATTCCAAGCCCCTAGAAGAGACAGTGATGGTATTAGTGTATCTGGTCGAGGGGGAGGGGGGAAGAAGATCCCAGTGAAGCAAGGGCCGTACAATGAAAGCCTGAAAGCTTCAATCCGGGTGTCTTTGTGGAAGCTCATCTTGCACTGAAACACTTGGTTTGCACACCTGGACCCAGATTTGGTCGTCTGCAGGTACCTACTGAAATTCACTTTACACAAAGAAAATGTGTTTCTTGAGTAGTGCTTCTGTTTTGACCTGGAGATACGGCAACATGCAGAGACCCCAGGAAAAATGTTTTCAAAGATCAACTTCTTCAAACTTCACAGAAGCTCTTCATTTCATTTGGTGCACTCAGATTAAAGCACAGTCCTGTAGGAGGACGGGTTGGGGGAGGGATGGAGTTAGGGGAGGGTTGGGGTTAGCAGACGTAAGCTATTATATATAGAAAGAAAGCATAAACAACAAGAAAGCATAAACAACAAGGTCCTGCTGTACAGCCCAGGGAGCTATATTCAATGTCCTATGATAAACCATAATGAAAAAAAGACCGTATATGTATGTATAACTGATTCACTTTGCTGTACTGCAGAAATTAACACAACATTGTAAATCAATTATACTTCAATTAAAAAAACAATAACTTAAAAAAAAAAAAAGTCCCTAAAAGCAGTCAGCCAGCCTCTCCAGCACTTGGTACTTGATACAATGGAGAACCCTAACGGGCAGCCTTATGAGCAATTTTGTAAAATTATTCTAATACTTTTTTGTGTTTTCCAGATTTCTGTAGTGAGCATAAATACATTTGTTTCATAGTTTATATATACTTTGGACCTCTTGAGTTGTTTTTCTAATTATAATGTTGGAAATTTTTAACATGTGTAAAAACAGAAGTGTCAGTATCCTGACAGACCCATCACTCATGTCCACAGTTGTTAAATGGAAAGCAGTGGAATCCATGGGAAACTGTGTCATCTCCGTGCTTTCACCCTTGCTGCTGCCAGAATACTGTACGTGGCAGACGGAGTGATCCTTTGAAACATAGTAGGTCAGGTAGAATCCCTGTTCAGATCCTCCGCTGGCTCCCTGCAGTGGGTTGAATAGTGCCTCCTGTCTCCTCTCAATAGATAATATCTGTCCCGACTGCCAGAACCTGTGAATATGACTTTATTTGGGAAAAGGGTCTTTGTGGAGGTAATTAAATTAAGAATCTCGAGATGAGATCGTCTTGGATTTAGGGTGAGCCCCAAATCCAATGACAGGTGTCCTTATAAAGAGAAAGGCAGAGGAAAATTTGGGACGTACAGACATAGAGCAGGAGGTGATGGGACGACAAGGGCAGAGGTTGGTGTGATGTGTCTACAAACCAAGGAAGGCCAAGGGTTGCAGCAGCCACCGGAAGCCAAGAGGAAGGCACAGAACAGATTCTCTGTCAGAGCTCGCAGAGGGAACCGGTCCTGATGACACCTCGATCTCAGATTTCTGGCCTCCAGAACCATGAGAGAAAAATGTGCTGTTGTTTGAACCCACCCAGTTTGTGGTAATTTATGATGTCAGCCATGGGAAGCTAACCTTCACCCCTTCACAGTTCTTTCCACGAGGCTCTACATGATCCGGCCTCCGTCCATGTCTCTTCGACCTTGTTGCTGTCTTTCTCAGCTCCTGTTGTACTGACGCTCCTGCTGTTCTTTTGGCGTGATAGGTTCACTGCTGTCTCAAGCCTCTGAACTTCACCTCTAGAAGGCATTTCCCCCAGATCTTCACTGGACTGGCTTCTCCTTTTCATTCAGATCCCTATTAAATGCTGCGCCTTAGGGAGGCCTTCCCTCATCATCCTGCTTAAAATAGCCACTTCATTCCCCACACATCGTTCTCACTTCCTTGCACGGCTTTATTTGTCTTAATGTAGTACTTATCACCACCTGACAACCCACCAGCATTTTCTTGTTTATTAGTTTATTTTGTCCCAGTTTAATTTCAGGCTCCTTGGAAGCAGGAGATTTTCCTCTTGTTCACTCAATCTTCAACACCTAGAATAGTGTCTGGGTCTGGAATTAATACTTGTTGAATGACTGATTTAACCTGAAATCTAGAAAAATTGACTTGGATATCTATGGCAGCGTTCTATTTTGCAGGAAATGCATCAGTGGCCCACCTCTCAAGGCATGCATCCTCAGAGATCTTGGAACTTCATTGTAATAATTGTCATCTTAAAATAAACTGCCTCTCTGAAGCTGGATTCCAGGCAACCAGTTTTCAAAAACAAAAGGGGGAATCTTGACAAGTTTGCCTCCAGGGCAAGAGTGGCTTGGCAAGGCTCCCTGTGAAGCACACCTTGATTTATCCCATCAGGTATCCTCTTGGGCAGTCCCAGGGGGCGCTAGATGGCCATGGTACACCTGCTTCGGATGTATGTCAGTGATTCTCTAAGAAAGGAGAGAAGACAAGGATTGGAGTTGGTGTTTGACCACAAGGTGGAAGAAAGCGAATGGGATTAGGAATATAGTTCATTTTTTTCCCATGAGCCAAACGGTCACTTTCCTTGATGTCAAAAGAAGAACCAAAGAGGATGCATTGACAATTTAACCATCTCTGGCTTAAGTTTTTTAAGAGGATGGTATTTGAAGATTCACCCTAGAGGACACTTGAAACTTACTTAGAATGTTGAGGGAGAGAATACTGCATGTTTCGGTCACCAAGAAAAGACAATGGAAGTATTTAGAAATATAGTTAATTTTAAAGATGATGACAACCGCTAACAGAAACTACATTACCTCTGAAGTAATGAAGGACTTCAGCCAAGAAACTGGAGGCAAAGTCAAGATAAATGACAGTGTACCCAGTTGGGCAAATGCCACAGGGAACAGGCCGAGCCAGGATCAGTGCTATTTAACATTTTTATTTATGATCCGGTTGAGAGAACGAGGAACACAGTCATGAAATGTGCAGATGCTACCAAATTCAGAAGCATTGCAGATTCAAGGGAGAAGAGAGAAAGGAGACCAATGAGCGGGCAGAGAGAAAACGAATTTCCACTTGGAAGATCTACCAGAGGAAACACAGATGAAACACTGAAAGCAGTAATGCTGAAAAGAATGTCTGTTATTCCAAAAAGAGGACTCAAATTTAAAGTAAAGCTCTAAAAAGGTTAATTTGGGCTACCAGGAGCTCTAAGATCTCAAGACACCACAGGATGTGGGATCTTAAAAAACAAGACAGGGGAAAAAATGGAAAACTTTCTGAATCTCATTCCAGCCCCTTTACTCCTTCCAAGGGTGAGACTAGGGAGAGGTCAGCTGGCTACTTACAGGTTTCTCATTCTAAATATAAGGATCCTAGAAGATAGATCTGTCTGAGGTCCGGCTAACCCAACTCCAAAGGGTTTGACAAACTCACGTATCAAATTGTCCCACTGATCAACTCAGAGCTGGCTAACATTTTTATGAGGGTAAAATGAGACAAACCCATTTATTATGACAGGTGCATGGAAATTTACACTCTCAAGATTGAATAAAAATAAAAATAATTTTTATACTTACAGATAGAAAAATGGGGAACAAGAAAAATAGTAAAATAAAGGAAAGGAGGAGTGCAGAATAGTCCAGGCATATGAGCCCTAGAACATGATCTTAGGATAGTGAATGAGATTTTTTTTTTTAAATTTATTTATTTTTATTCATTTATGGCTGTGTTGGGTCTTCGTTTCTGTGCGAGGGCTTTCTCTAGTTGTGGCAAGCGGGGGCCACACTTCATCGCGGTGCGCGGGCCTCTCACTATCGCGGCCTCTCTTGTTGCGGAGCACAGGCTCCAGACGCGCAGGCTCAGTAGTTGTGGCTCACGGGCCTAGTTGCTCCGCGGCATGTGGGATCTTCCCAGACCAGGGCTCGAATCCGTGTCTGCTGCAGTAGCAGGCAGATTCTCAACCACTGCGCCACCAGGGAAGCCCGAATGAGATGTTTTGAGAGGCTTTTCCCATATCTGATAGCCAGAGTACCCTAAATTTAATTAGTGATGGTTTCTCAGCCTCACCACAATGGACATTTTGAGGCAAATGATTCCTTGTTTTGGAAAGGGGGTGATATATGACCTGAGCATTACAGGATGTTTAGTGGCATTAGGGAACCCCACCCTAGTTGTGACAACCACAGTTATCACCAGACATTGCTAAATGTCCTCCTCCAGTGGAGAACTACTCAGCTGGATCAATGGAATTGGAGAAACATCCTCCAAACTGGGAAATGTTTCTGTGGATTGCCAATAGAAAGATGCTTTTTCTCTATATCTCTATAGACTCTCTATGGCCTGGTGGTTTAGGTAGCCTTTGAAGTTTCAGAAAGGATGTAAAGATATTTGGCCAAGTCACTGGGTTTGAGATGCATTTTCTCATTTGACTCCAAACAGGCATGGAAATCTGGAAAACTCTCCCATTTCCTTTTAGGACTTCAGGATACACTTAACGGCTTTAAAGCTTCCAACCTGCTGGCCCTGGGCTGGCCTATCTTGGGAGGGGGGGGGGTGACCTACAGAGGTGACGCATGGTGGCTTCCCTTGGTCCATCCTTCCCAGAGCAGAGCGTTGCCCTGTCCACTGAGACTTGCTTCCACTGAGCTAGTGTTTGATTTTGAAAAGAAGGGTGACTGAGCTGCGGCCTGACCAGCTTTATGCAAACCCAGCTGATACCCAAGGCAGGAACTGGAGTGTGGCAGCACCACATTCCCACGGTCTGGATGCCCCCGACCTGCACTGTTTGCAAACACAATCAGGTGGAATCAGGATCACTGCAGGTCCTAACTTTCTGGCGCAACCTTGAGAAAGTATATGGGAGGGTTTTATATATTGATTAAGTGCAGTAATACGAATATGATTTTTGCCTCTAGTCAACTTCTTTCTTCGGAACACTCACAGCTGGGACTGAGAAAGTTTCTCTGATTCCGCTGATTACTAATGTGGTAAACTTCACGGTGACTGTTTGACCTGTGCCTTTCCTCCCTTTCTCTCAACTGCACCTCCCCCTCCTCCTCTGTTCCTCTGGAGAAAAGAGCTTTCCCGGTTTCACGGTGGGGCTCACGTGTCTCCGCAGCTCACCGCTGATGCAGTGACTGATGGTTGGCAGTGCTGCCTCTTTGACCTGGTCAACGTCAGAAGCTGCTCTCAAATCTCAGTCATCTCTGACAGCCTTTGAGCAGAGAAATGAGACAGCCTCCCTGACACAAAGGCTTCTGGCCTGGGGTAAAAAATTCCTTTGAAAAAAAAAAATTCGAACACTCTACCGACCACACTGCTTTCCATTCATCTTGTGGTCTGGCCCATCCATCCCCGACTCCACATTAGCTTTCAGACATTATAGCCTTTTCTATTTCTTGGAGGGCTAGCCACGGTAGCTCAGATGTTTGCACATTGTAATGGCTTTGTCCTGGTATAGCCTTCAGAGCAAAGAAGAAAACTGGGCAGTTTACACTGCAGCAGTGAATTTTGACTTTTGATTAGCAAAATGAGAGTTCATCTTATTTCTTACTATATTGCCCAGGTGTCAATCCAAATAATACGGGGCAAGTTACAAGGATATTTTGTACAACACAGGGAATATAGCCAAAATTGTATAATAACTATAAATGGAGTTTTTAACTTTTAAAAATTGTGAATTACTATAATGTACACCTGTAACATATAATATTGTACATCAACTACACTTCAATAAAAAATAATAATATGGGGGAAATAAAGGAAAGATAGGACCCCAGGATTAATATAGAGAGCAATCAGTTTCATTGAATCAAAATGACATTCTGGAGTCTTTTGAATGAGAATATAGTATGTAAATAGAGGCAATGTATGTGATTTAACATTTAATTTAGTTTAACTTAGGCAAATGAAAAAAAAAAAAAAAAAGACCTGACTATTGATCCTGATTTCTTTCTCTATTTGGTAAGTAGACTGTCCTGATAGAGTAAAGCTCCATTTCCTTGATCTCAGAATGGGATAAAATTCCTATTTCTCTCAATTTTAGCCTCAGTCCATTTATGTTTAAAAATGTCAAGTCTTTGAGATTATTTGAGAAAAATACCTTAAAATACTATTTATTTTCCCTTTGAGTCAGCCAGGTTGATAGTAATACTTTGCAGTGGCGTAAGTGGTTAGTCTGCTCTAGAGCAACATAAAACAGTAGGTGTAGATTTTTGCTGAGAAGAAGCTGCCCAGCTGGGGCTACACTTCCCAGCATCCCTTGTATCTAGGTAGGGTCTTGTGACAGAGTTCTGATGAATGGAAGATTAGTGGCAGTGATGAGCACCAGTTTAAGGCTTGACACATAAAAACTTCCCAGCAGAGTTGTCAGATTTCACGAATAAAAACAGAATACCCAGTAAATGTGAATTTTCAAATAATTACATGACACATACTTATACTAAAAATTATTCACTGTTCATCTGGGCATCCTGTATTTTATCTGGCAACTCTATTTTCATGGAGGACCCTCTCTCTCCTCTCCTGATGTCTGTGCCCAGGGAGATTTTGGAAGCCACACTGAATCTGGAAGAGTCTCGACCTGTCTGTGCCCTTGACAGGCTGTGTGGAGCAAAGCCCAGCTCCTGCCACAGATTAGATTGTACGCAAACAAGAAATTTACTCCTGTTGTGTTAAGTCACTGAGATTTAAGTATGTATCTCTTTTAGTATATGTTAACTAATAAACATGCAATCCTAAAGCAGGAAAAGTTTCTTTGCCTCTTGCACACTTACCAGTGGACCTCCGAGTAGCATTCAGAGGGACTCAGAGGCCATCTTGTCCAAGCCAAGGCTTTTATAGAAAAGGAAGCTGAGTTCTCAACACAGGAATGACTTGGCCACAGTCTGTCAACTACTACAGAGCAAGGATTAGAGTCCCCCATTTTTATCTCTCCACCTGATCCCCTTCCTACCTTGCCACAGGACCTTTCCTCGTATTCTCTGTTCACCACCAAACAGTGGACACCTACCAAACCCAAAATCGCCAGTGATACTATACAATTTCAGATGGTTCTTTGTTCCTCACATGGCTTGTCATTTATGTGAAAAGAAGGATGTCTGTGATGGCAATGACATGGGACGCATGTTATAGGAAAAATGGCAGATGCAGACGGTATCTAGAGCAAATGTTGCTGGAATTCAGAAGGCAAAGGTATTTCGGAGAGGGATGTTGGGTGGCAATTGTTGAACCCGAACAAGACCGGACAAAAAGGACAGAACTTGGACCAGCAGAGAGGTCTGGGTACAGGGGACATTCCATGCAGAGGGAAGGTGAAGAGCTTAGGAACAGATATTCACAAAACAAGACTTGAGCAACTGATGTCGCAGTGTCTTGTGGCTCATATGGCGAGTGGTCAAATTAGGGAGTCCAAATTAATATGATCTCCTTGGATTCAGTGGGACAGACATCTGCACTGGAAAACCAGGGGCGCTCCTGCCGTCTGAGGCTCACAGCATCTTGACCGTAACCCCTTTAAGAAATCATAAGCTGACAGGTTGCTCTGGACTTTAGGGATGCACCATAATTAAGATACATCGTGATAAGATTTTCTTCTTTAGAGTGGAGACAACACATACACTCAGTATTCTTCCGGAGGTTCAGCGAAACCAGTACCAATACTGTAATATGGATTCTCCCGCTTGTTAATGGGAAGTTAAAAAACCATGAATCTCAGTGGGCTGGGAAACTGAAGGAGGCGAGGAAGCTTTTTATTTCCTCTTCAGATTGTGGGAATGCAGTGTTACTTGCTGCTGGACCGGAGTGCAGGGAGGACCATTCTCACTGTCAGCATCCTCAATAATAATGTTGACTCCTGTGAGGGTGGGGCTTACTCCTTAACCCACGACCATTTTATATGGTTGGTTGGCTTGTACTATGATGTTCCATACTACACTGTATGATAGGGTAAGGATTATAGGATATTTAAAAAAAGGAGAGAAGATTTTTGCTGAATTTTCTTCGAGAAGAAAGGCCACTCGTTATCTGAGAAAAGTCCGGATTTGGGTTTAAACACTGGACTGACCTTGGCACGCTAATCTGTGAACCCTTTTGTCCATCTAGATGTGGCTGTATTGTGCAGAGTTCATGCATTTTATCACTGTTTCCAGTTTCTAAAAGCATAATTATTACCTGTGAGGTGTTATCTGAGAATAGCTGTGGTAATTCTTTTTGGTTGATTTGTGTAAACAAAAATGTTCAAATAATTTATAATTTAAATATTTGTATGTTTACAAAAATCAATAAAAATTGTTGTTGTTATTAATAGTCATTGTTATTAACCAGAGCTCTTTTTCACCCATTCCGTGGACATCCATGGACACAACGAATTTGGTGAAGCAGAAGAGCCTGATTAAGATTGTGAGTGCTGGGGTCACATGCCGGGGAATCCTGGCTTCTCAAGCTATGAGTCTCACAGCCCTAGGCCTAAACCTCTCTTTGCTTTCTGTCTCAGTTACTCTTGCTGTATAAGAAATTACCCCCAAACGTTGTGGCGTTAAACAACTGCTTTCCTCTGCTCATGGGTTCTGAGAGTCAGGAATTCAGATAAGGGGGCACAGCAGGGATGGCTGTTTCTGTTTCATGATAGCTGTGGTCTCAGAGAGGCGAAGACTTGGAGCCTGAGGGTGACTTGATGGCTGAAGACTCTCAAAATCCTCTGAAAGCTGGAACTGCCAGGGCCAGGCTGGGCTGGACTGACCGGAACTGCTCACCAGAGCACCTCCCTGTGGCCTCTCCCTGTGGCTGGACCTTGTCCCACAGTGGCAGCTTCAAGGTGGTCATACTCCTCATATAGCTGCCCAGGCTTTGTGTAGGAATGCGCCAGAAGACAAGCTGGAAGCTGCATTGCTTTTCATGACCCATCCTTGGGGATATAACCCTGACTTCTGCCTTATTCTATTGGTTGAAACAGGACCAGGTCCTTCCAGACCCAAGAGCAGGGACCTAGATCCCTTCT
Organism: Eschrichtius robustus; assembly: GCF_028021215.1. NCBI lineage: Eukaryota > Metazoa > Chordata > Mammalia > Artiodactyla > Eschrichtiidae > Eschrichtius > Eschrichtius robustus. Next base: position 82,324,386 of record NC_090835.1, read on the forward strand.
CTTGCAGCTGTGTTGACAACTTGTGCAGTTTCCTTAAATGAGGATAATAATGGTACCTTCCTCATATGTTTTTTTTTCAGGTTTATAATGAGACATTGTTCATTGACTGCTAAGAACAGGGCATGGTCCACAAGACAGCATTCAAGCAAGGACAGCTCTTATTATTCTAGGCATCAGGCTAATGCTGAGGCTTCAGAGATGAAGGGGACTTTCGGCTTGGCCCCTTTGAGAGCTTCAAGTCAGGTGCACTGAATTTGTTGGGGTCCTTTGTAGGCAACCTCACCCTTCCCCAGAAATCTAGGAGCAAACTATTATCTAATCCCATTGCTCAGCTCATTTCATCCTCAAATGGTCCTGTGAGGTGAGCAGGGATAAACTTTGTTCTTATCCTTATTTAACCAAGGAGAAAACTGAGGCCCAGAGAGGTTAAATGATTCGCCTGAGGTCAGAGAGAAATAGTGGCAGAAGGCAGGACTGGAGGACAGTTCACAGGCCTGGGTCTTTGGTTTCTGTGAGTCACCTATGGGAGCTGGGAACTGGTCCTTTGCGTATTCCTTTTCTGAAGGGGAGCGGTGGGGACTTAACTGCCACCACAAGCAGCAGGACGGGCGCTGTAGGCACGGGAGCCCAAAGCCTTCATCTTGCACATTGGCCTCTCATGAAGCTGTTGTCACGTTTCTATCCTCTCCGCCCTGTAGGAGAACCCTGCGACACTGGGGGACCTTGTTAAAAGAGATGCTGTAGCAGGAGGCGCAGAGTGCAGGGAGCTCTCCGCACCCCCGTGCCTGCTCCGTGGTTACTCCCTCCAGCGGGTCCTTCCTCCGCTGTCCTCCCCACAGCGCTCCCACTTCCACTTTCACTAAAAATAAATCTCCCACTAGCTCCACCACGGTCTTCTGAACGGGCACAGCGATAAGTTGAATTTCCAGCTTAAATTAGAGCTTGGCAAGTGGAGAAGGAATTTTACAAGGGCTGTTCATCTGTGCCTCTCAAACTGTAGCGATTGTTCCCAGCAACAGAGAAGAGGGGCGCCTGCTCCCCTGATTCCTTGTATTTTCTTCCTGGTGGAGTCAGATTTGCATTCTCTTCTAATCCAGTCAGACTGCCAGGGCCAGGCCCCGAGGGCATGGATTCTGAGTTCTGTAGGGTCTGTGCCTGGGAGAGCTGCTGGTATAAGACTCGCAGGGGGCCTGGGAGGCTGGCTTTTAATCCCCAGCTGGGCCTTGGTATTTTTTTCTCCTTAAGGGCAGCAGGGTTATCGGAGCTGAGAGAAGGGTGACAGATAAGTTCCGTAATTCATTTCACCCCACTTTGCACAAACTATGAATGTCTTTGTCACTTATTTTTGCTCCTGAGAGCAAACTGATTATTTTGACAATCATCACCTACCACCTGGAATTTAGCATCCCAGATGAACTTGGATGAGGCTCCAGAATAGAACTGCTACCCGTAACAATGGCAGGAGATGGTATGCATGTATATTTAAGAGCTTCACTGGAAGATCTATCAAGTGTGTTACCAGATAAAAATCCAGTTGATTCTTATGCATATGAACTTAGAAAATCACTGTTGAGGACCTACAGAATGAAAATACCCATTTTACAGATGATAATAGAACTAGTAGGCAGTTGATCTGAGGTTTGGAAGATGGATAGGGGTCTTGGTCAGAATAAGCTACTATAATAACCCCATGATCTTGGTGGCTTAACATAGTGAAGTGTTAATTCTTGATTAAGTTGATTCATCACAGGTCAACAGAGAGATTTTACTGTTGCATTCAGCAGGCAAGCAAGCTCCTTCCATCTCCTTCTGTGGTCTTGGGACTCCTCTACTGAATTTCATTCAAGTATAAGAAAAGAGAGCGTAGAGAGACATGTGTATCCCAAAACACCTCACATATGACTTCTGATCATGTACCTGTCTTCTGTCTTACTTCTGCTCATGTTTCATTGGTGAGACTGAGTCATGCACCATAGCCCCCACGTGGGCGTCTAGGACATGGAGGCCAGCAGTGTGCTAAGAAAGTAGAGGAGAACACGGATATTATTGAGCACTAAGCTTGTCTCTTAGAGAAAGTACTGGGTAGTCATTTTAGGAGAAGAGAGTAATGAGTACAAAAGAATCAGCAGGAGCTTTCAGAGGTCAAATGAAGAAGAATCATTAGTTAACTGAAAAAGAGAGAGTATGGGAAGGCAAGTTATAGGGTATGTGGAGAAGTATCTTGCATAGCTTTCAATGATATTTTCAGTGGTGATGGATGATTGTTGGACACTATTGACCTATTAAAGTCTTCTCAAAACTTGAATTATTCAGTGACAATTTCCTGATTATAAAATAGTGATTGTAGAGTAGAAATTTTAGACAATGTGGAAACTACAAAGACCAAATTTCAAATCCCCTGTACTTTTAAGAAAAACTATCAATATTTTAATAAGTAAGAACAAGGCCTGTGGACTCAAACCATTTGGGTTTTTGTTATTTCTTCATCACTTACCAGCTGGGTAATCCTGGGCAAGTTACTTTGACTCCATGTGCACATTTATTCATCTGGCAATTATGGTGAGGATGAAATGAGAAAACACACATAAAGGAATCAGAACAGTGCTTCTGCGTGATAAGAACTCAATAAATGTTAAATATTATTATACTGTGAGCATTTTTTCTATGTTATTACACATTTTTTTCAACTAGGCAAGATTCCCATAGATGTGCTTATTATAATGTATTTAACCAACATCTTCTCATTAGGGATTTAGTTTGTTTCTTTCCATATTGTGAGTGTGTATATGTGTGTGTATATATGAGTTTCAAAGTTGCTTGAATAAATATATTAAGTTCTTGTATCCTTGTTTATTTCTATAAGATAAATTATAAGATTACCAGATCAACAGCATATTTTTAAGCCCCTTAACATATAATACTTAAATTGCCCTCCAGAATTGTTGTGCCATTAATACTTTCACTAGCACGGTATGAGAAATTCAGTTTTCCGTCCTCTCTCCAACCTGTATTAATATTCAAATACTTGGAAGGTGAAGATGGTATCTTATTTCATAGAATTTTTGGATTCTGGTAAACCAAAATATGTGATGATATTAACCATGCCTGTTTGTTAACATGTTAGTTAGACTTTTCAACTGTATGTGCATTTGAAAAGAGGACTCCCTAGACTAAGTGGGGTTTATGAATCTAAAGTAAAGTAAAAGTTTTAGCTGGACATTTGGGGATATACTTTGGGCCCTTCAATCATGTTAGATGGAAACCATCTGAAATTCATTTCTTCAATCCAATTCCTTATTTCATGTGCCAGACTCTATCTAGAACAGTAGCTTTAGAGAATTACATGCTTAGAGCTGGATAGAGCTTTACAAGAAATTGTGGGCCGGATAAGTCTTCCCACTACGAATCACACCAGCTATAATAGTTTCCGGAGGAGCAAACGATTTAAGGTGAGCAGCTGTTTAAGACGTCTCTAGGTACTACTTCCCACTAATCTATGGCCATCACACTACTTTTCAGGACTATTTGAAAACAAAATGACGAAGGTGCTGTTGCCTTCAATTCCAAACTACCTGTAGGGGTTCATATCCTCTTCCAGGATTTGAGGAGACACTGATGGTAGGAATGTTGGTGTCTGAGTGTTACAACTACCTCTTATCAAAGCACCAAGTGGTTTTGTTTACTTCCTGAGTATGATTCAATAATGCAATTCAGGCAAGTTGCAAATTCCTTGTGGCAATTCCTATGAGGACTTCCAAAACCAAAAACCAGGTGTTACCCATAAATGCCTGTAAATTACTCAAACATTAAATTCCCGCCATCAGAGAAAAAAGAGGGATCCAGTAACAGAGGATTTTACCCATGTTATCTTCAAATAATAAAACAGGACCACACACTTTCCTAAAACCAATATAATAAGAGTATGTCTCTGTGAAACCTAAATAGTCATTTAGAAAGAGAATCATTCAATCTGTTTGCAAAATTGTTTGGAGTACTTTTTACTGAACTGACTTAAAAAAAAAAAAAGACCCTGCATTTTCTGAAACAACGGCTGTTTGGCATTAGAGGGTTATAGCATATGCCAAAGATCAGCAAACTTTGTCAAAAGATAATATATAAAAAGTACTGTGCCCAGTGCCATAACTTTTAGCTAGTATTTTTATTTCTCATTAATTGTACTGTGTTTTACTCCAGACATAAGGCATACTTTGGATGAAGTCGAAAAAGAAAATAATAAAAGAAGAGGAAGTGAAGTGTAGAAATGGGAGACTGGCAGTCATGGGGAGGAGGGAGAGGAGGAGAAAAGCAAAGGAAGGAAGGAAGAAGGGATGAAGGAAGGAAAGAAGAATGAAAGGAAGGGAAGAGAAAAAACATACCATTCCCTCTAGATCCCGACTTTTGAATAAGGAATGGAATGACTTTGTACATCCCCCCTTCCCTTCCTAAACCCTCTGCAGCACATACACACGCAACCCTCCCCCACATTTAAAAGACATACGAGCCTTCAGTAATAATGAGTGGACAGAGCAGTGGAAGGAGTTATCTACCTTCACTGCAGGAGTTCTCAGGAAAAGTCATTTGTCTTTTCTCAAATGGTCATAAATAACGCCATGCTCCAGGTGTTTAAAGACTCTGAAACAATTACCTTCTATTCTCTCCCAACCCCAAATCATAGAGAATTATCAACTTGGAATGACTTTCTGCTTGGCATGTCCATTTTTATCTACTCCCATTTTTAATTAATGATGGGTGTTACAAGAATTGTTCTTACGACGTTATGGGCAGAAAAATAAAATCTGCCACTTTCTTTCTTAAAGAAAAGGGGAATTAATGGAGAGGTATTAATTAAGTGGGACCAGTTAAGTTAGCACATCGTGTTCAAGATTTTGCAAGCTCTATTAAGGAAAAAATAATTAAGGAGATTTCAAAATAACTGAGTTCCTTATGTTTTCTGAAGGCAATCACCTTGACTGCACTGTGTTAATTTTCCCAACAGATTACTTATAAATAATGCCCACTCATGGCAAGAAAACAGAAACAAAAATATCTCAGTAAATGGCCTAATCAATTAAATTGCCTGAATCAGAATGCTGGGAGTTACACCTGGTAGATCTTTCTTTCATAGGCTCTCTCATGAAGTCCAGTCCATTTTTCTGCTAGAGTAGATCTCCTATCTGTCCATTAACCAGACCCTCTTCAAACTACCACCATCCCTCAGCTATTGCACTGTTACAACCTTCTTGGTCCCTGTACCCTCCCATCTGTTTTGCAGCCAGAAGGATCCTTTGAATATATTAAAAGGAAGCTTATATTTAAGGTGATACTTAAAGTTACTTAAATTTGAAGCAACTTTCCAGTGCTTTTAGAATAAAGACCTACATCTTTAAGATGACTATGCACTACCAAATGTAAAATAGATAGCTAGTGGGAAGCAGCTGCATAGCACAGGGAGATCAGCTCGGTGCTTTGTAACCACCTAGAGGGGTGGGATAGGGAGGAGGGGAGGGAGACTCAAGAGGAAGGGGATATATGTATATGTAGAGCTGATTCACTTTGTTATACAGCAGAAACTAACACACCATTGTAAAGCAATTATACTCCAATAAAGATATTCAAAAAAAAAAAAACTTAGGTTAAAATAATAAAAACACTAATAGAAAAAAAATAAAAGATGACTATGAAGTCCTGCCTTCTCAAATCTCTGTCTCTCCCTCCAGCCCATTTTACACCACTCTACACCTTAGTTTCACTTCTCAGAGAGTTTATTTCTTTCTACATACTGTTCATTTCTTTTATGGTACATATCTCATGAGGT